>NC_065443.1:12037388-12340418 GCF_917563875.1 Diabrotica virgifera virgifera | reverse complement strand
ATTTAGAGCTTGTTTTCTGAATATTTCATGTAAGATTTCGACTTTTATATTAAAACTATACAGCAACTGGTAGCCCTTTAGATTACGAGTACAATAACTTGTCGGGTTTTGCATTTAGACGCCTGAAATATATTATTTTTTGTACCAATAAATTTAATCCAGTAGGAATAATATTATTGAAATTTGTAATATTAACATACAAATTTTTATGGACTTGTATAGGTATCTTCCTTTTATAAGTATTAGATTGTATATTTTGTATTTTTTTATACATTTACTCTTTAACCTATAATATTTATAGTAATTTTAGTAGACAAGTGACAGTTATAATCTCGTTTTAACTATAGCCATAGACATATAATATTATCTAGACTACGCGCTGTAATATAAAACTGTTCCTCCAGTGCGACAGAGAAAAGTGTTTTTATTTAGGGTAGGCATATCTTTCTAATCGACGGGGTTTTGCCAATAGCGTTAGGTTTATCGACCACGTGGCTTTCCCACTGCCGTCGATTTGATAAATACCGCCGATTAGAAAGAGATGCCTACCTTAAATACGAACACTTTTCTCTGTCACACTGGTGGAACAGTTTTAGTTTACAGCGTGCAGTGTGCAGTCTAGGTATTACATGTCTATGGTTATAACAGTGTTAATTTACAAAGAACCCTGATTTTGTAGGTATTGTCTACAAACTGAGGAACTAAATGTAAAATATAGTTAAATGCACGTAACTACTTCCTTTATGAATACCAGATCCTTGATTTTCACTTAACTAACTCAGACACTACATAATTTAAAACAGCTTCAACTCGAATTGTATTGACATCGATACTGACAGGACACTTTGTTAACCCTTTCACGGACAAGTTGGTCATTACCATCAAATAGTTGTCGTCATTGTAGGAAGAGATGATCAGATTCGGTACTGTAAATCTCTACCACTGTAGATGAAAAATATTTACCCATATATATCTTGAAACTCTTTCAATAACTTCGGATCTGAAAGTCTGGTCCTAGAAATATGTTCGCCTTGGTTCTTCCTATCTAGCGAATACTTTAGTATTTCTCCTGTTTAAAATACTAGGCTGCATTTCTATTACTTCCCATATGTGTTTTCTGTGATATTCATTCATTAATTTGAGGCGCTCAGAGTAACAGTGGCCTAAGCCACAAATTGAGCATTTTTAGATTATTATATGTCTCAATAAAAACAGCAACACTAAATGCGATTAACAAGGGTCTGCACAACGTACCTCTATATTTGGCTAAATGGCGCTAGATAATTTGTAGCGCCATCCCATAAGCATAATGGAAATACGAAAGCATATATTGCCTTTATCTCAAAACTTCGTTTTTGGGGTTAGGCCACTGTTGCACTGAGCCCCTAATTTGGTATTTTAGTAACATTTATAACAAATATAAACGTACTATAATAGCTATTTGTGTAACAAGGGAGGAAAGTGCTACTTTTCCTCCCGAGAATGAAGTTTACTGTCCGACGCGTAGCGGAGGCCAGTAATCATTCAAGGGAGGAAAAGGCACTTTACTCCCATATTATTATACATATGATTTTTCCACCTTCCTCAAATAATAAGTAATTTTTTCATTTTTGAAGTTATACTTCTTTACGATCGAGAGTGAAATTTTATAATGCCGGGCGCATGCGCACACAGACAGTATGTATTTCGTTGTTAATCTTTCAAGATATGTATGTATCAGCGCTGTCAGAGCAAATAAGTCATATTATATCAAATAAAAGGATATATTAGTGTTCTTAGTAAATGTATTATTTATTATAATTTTTGTGTCTTTGGATTTGTCTTTCTCGGGAATAAGATATTTTATAATAATAGTAAGTATATTTAAAGTATTATTGTATATTTAACTTGGTCTATTAAATTTGTCAGTAAGTATGAGAAATCTTGTAACCTGTCAAAGCAAAAGGTATATACGCTGTGAGCTCGTACGTAGAGGGGATATTTATAAATTCGTGAGCGCCCGTAGTGACAAGTCTGTAAACGTTTACCGGAAATTTGACATAAATGTCAAAGTGATTAATTTTAAATTAAAATTAAAAACATTAATTATAAAAAATATTAGTTGGTCAAAGCTGTGGTATATATTTTTACCTTAAATATACTTACGTTTTAAATACTGAATTTGCGTTTTTTTATGTTCTGTAATATGTAATTATAAATTATTCTTGGCGCCATCTACATGATAATTGTGAAAGTATCCGAAGTAAGAAATTAATATTTCATCAATAGAACGTCAAAATGATTAGCAAAATCTTAAAAAATCTATTACAATTTAATTACTTTTTAGCGTTGAAAATATTATGTAAGCGATAACAATTAAATAATAAATTTAAAAATTACCGGTGAAAGTTGAATTAGTAACCGCTAGGAGCGACACCAGCGAAGCTCAGAGCGTATAGCTCAGTGGTAGAGCGTGTGACCGGAGATTAAGAGGTCCCGGGTTCAAATCCCGGACAGTTCATATTCTTTTTTTTTTATATTTTGGGTATCGTTTTAATAATTTTTTTTAAAGTGGTAGGTAAAGAAAGTTAGTTTAATATTTAAATAAAATACAAATAACACGTTAAGTATATTAATTTCGTTGAAATCATGATAATAGAAGTATAACTTCTTACGTGCGTACAAAGTACACACACATTCATTTTTAAAGAATTTATTTATGTAACTAACTAACAAAATTAATCAGAGAGAGAACTAAAACTAACAAGTAGGTACAGTAGAACTGTCAACTGTCAAATATACGTCACATTATTTATGTTAAACCAAAATAATAATTTAACTGTTTTTTACCATTCTGCACAATACAGGGTGTTCTACAAATAAACGTTAAAATGTATAGATACTTACGTAATAGATAATAGAATATTGTATAGGGCATCAATAAGTTATTTCATTAATGACATACCGTGACGTCACTTTTACTTTTCCTCCCTAGGGAGGAAAAGTACTTTTACTCCCTAGGCAGGAAAAGTACGACTTTGCTCCCTACAATCAGGTCAGGAAAAGTACACTTTCGGAGAGGTAGGTGGAAAAAATCTTTACTAATCCCCAACATAAGATGGATTGACCAAATTACAGGAATACGCGAAAGACCTGCATGAGTTAAAAGAAATGACCACATATTTTTGCCCCTTCCGGGATACAATGAGCCCTTTCCGGGGGCTCAGGACTGAAGAGAGGGAGAGAGAGAGAGAGAGATTCCAATATTCTGAAATATCGCAATTGTTCATTGTCAGGTTTAGATGAAGCTTTGCCATCTTTTTTGTGATATTTCTTTTTCCATTTCATCTGACTCAACTTTTAACTGATAGGTATCCATTACGGATTCTCTTGTTCACCATTATGTAATCAATTTGATTTAGTATTACGTTTCCTGGTTGATCTTGTGGGAAGACCCATGTATACAAGCGCCTTGATGGTAGTTATAAATATTCCATACTACCCAGATTAATCCATATTTACCAAACCTACTCTACAAAAAAATTATTTTGTCACAATTTATGTAGCCTACGTTCATACAATTACAGCTCCCGGAGCGAACCATGACCGATGGCAAACTCTGTCGTCGGTCGTACACACACCTAAACTTTACGTAGACAGGATTTCTCTCAACGGCCATGGTTCGGTCTGGGAGCTGAACTTTGTTTATATTTTATGTAATTTTGATTACACTCAAGGGGATTGTTTAATCAGTAAGATATAAGTGCTGGAAGGCACGTATAGGCGTTGCATCAACTGCCGTTATATTTGTTCTAAAAAATGTGTAGAAAAATCTAGAATTTAGAGTATTTATGGAAATATATATGTATTATTGTGATTATAATTTTGTATCATATTGCTGCTTCGTATTGGAGTTGTAACACAGATGAATCTTACTCTATGTTCAATAAATATGTTTAAAAAAATGTTTTCTTTATTTTTAACGGAACAAAATTTAAAATACACTAAAAGATATTCTCTATTTGATAATTAGTGTATTCTGTGTACAAACGATTTTGTCCAATAACTACGTAAAATTAATACTATTTTGGATTAATTGAATCAAATATAACTCTTTAACTCATATTAGCGCCCACTGTACTCATTTAAGTACAACAGCTATTTTGACATACTATAAGGGGATGAGGGTTTAGGGTGTGAGAGTTAGGATATATTATAGGGGTTTTGCTCGTACTCGAACTTCAGCTGTAAATAATGGGAAGCACCTTGCACATCGGGGTTGAATAATAATAAGCACAAACTTTACTGTGAGCGGTATAATCACCGAAAGAAATAGAAACAAACTACATTATTAAAACTAATAGTTCAATGGCTTGGAGTACAATCAGGCACTCTTGAAGCAGTCTCCGCCATCTCAGCTGTCAACCGTCGGGAGAACCTACGTCACACGGTCGGCAGGGTTGCCAAGTATAATTCTTGTTACATCCTCCCCCTTTGGATCAGACGTAGAGTATGGCTGATACAAAACGGAATAACTGGTTATTAGCGAGGGCTTGGAACAGACCTCGGCATCATACATGAGCATCTTGATAGCGCTTAGGAGGGCGCTTGGAACGTCTGGGTCTCTGTATGGAACAATCAATCTGCGTAGGCAACGAGGTACTACTGGAGTCGCTGGTTGTGGTTACAGGTACACCAGAACCTGTAGATTGCTGCGTTGTCTTAGGATGTCGTTTAGGGATAGCCCCTCTGCTTTTGGCTGCGACATCTTTCTGCAATGTTGTGGAAGGTCGACCTCTACTACGTAACTCATGTAGAGGAGTTACAGGCGAATCGGAATCATCTTCCACAAAAGGATGGAGAGCAGACACGTGGTATTTTCCGATCGATACATCTGGGTGCGTTAGAGTTGCTAACTCGTACGAGGTGGGAGAAAGTTGGTTAAGGATAAGGTATGGGCCATCGCGACGCGGCGCAAATTTAGAAGACAGTCCTGCATCACTTTTACTAAGGATGTGAGTCTTTACTAGAACTTTCTGTCCCTTGTTAAACACAACGGTTTCGCGAAAATGTTTATCTGCATACACTTTCGAAGAGTCTTGGCGTAACTCATTATTTTCTCGCGCACTTAATAAAATGTCAGTATGCCTGCGCAAGTAAGGTGTTATCTCGGGAATAACCGTTTCACTCGCGACAATAGCTCGTAAGTCTTTATGCACATCTGTGGGCGTACGTAGCTCACGCGCAAAGTTCAAATAGGCCGGGGAATAACCGGTAGCTAAATTTGGTACGGTATTCATAGAAAAACGTATACTGGGTAGCACTTCATCCCATTTAGTATGGTCCCTTTGAACTAAAATGGAAATCTGAATTTTAAGATCTCGATTTTTACGTTCCTCCGGATTTGAGGCAGGGTGATAAACAGGAATGAGTGATTGCTGAATACCTAGGCAGTATGTAAACTGCTGCATTATTTTACTAACGAATTGGGGTCCGTTGTCACTTATTATTCTACGAGGGGTGCCGTATCGTAAACAAATTTCACTTATTAGTACTTTTGTGCACTCCTCCGCAGTAGCTTGTTTTAACGGGAATATTTCTATCCATTTCGTGGAAGTATCTTCCACGGCAAAAATCCATCGGTTTCCCTTTTCAGTCACAGGTAGTGGACCCACTAAATCAATTGCAACGCATTCAAAGCGTTGTGCCAACACAGGTGTTTGAATTAGACCTGCTGGTTTTAGATTCAAAGGTTTATACCTTTGGCAGTCGATGCATTTCTTTATATGCTTTACAACATCTCGCCTAATGGTAGGCCAGTAATAACGAAGAGCAATTCTTTGGATTGTCTTTTCATTTTCTTCCTCCCCCTGGAGGAGACATGCGCCAAGTGCATATGAACTTGCGTCTGTTTTAATTACAAAAGTATCTGTAAAAGTTGCTTGCTGCAGAATGGGAGCTTGCGTAAGCAATCTCTTAAGAGTTTCATAGGCCTGGTTTTGTGCCGGTCCCCAAACAAATGCTACATTCTTCTTAGTTAGATCCGAAAGAGGTTTGGATATACCTGCGAAGTTTGGCACAAAACGTCGAAACCAACTACAAGTTTGCAAAAATGACAAAACATGTTTAGCATTGCGTGGAATAGGCATTTCAGCAATTGCTGATATCTTACCTGGATCAGGAGCGATCCCATTGGGCGTAAGAAGGTGCCCTAAATACTTTACTGAAGAGCGCACAAAAGTACATTTTGCTCTATTTACACACAGTTTGAATACTTGTAATCTTTGAAACACACTAGCTAGATCATTGATATGATTTTCAAATGAGCTAGATAAAATAATAATATCATCTAAATATGCCAAAATAGTAATACCTGGTAATCCGCTACGAAAACGGTCAATAAGCCTTTGAAAAGTAGCAGGCGCGTTTCGTAGACCAAAAGGCATACGATTAAATCTAAAAATACCAAAAGGGGTAATAAAAGAAGTTTTATCTCGATCTGATGGACGAACACTTATTTGATGGTAGCCGCTTTTCAGATCTAGTGTTGTCATAAATAGTGTCTGTGTGGTGGCATGCAACAGATCGTCCATCCTCGGTAGAGGATATCTATCTGGTACAGTTATTTCGTTGAGGCGTCTGTAATCAACGCACATGCGAAAGGTACCGTCTTTTTTAGGAACGAGTACAGTTGGTGCAGCATAAGCTGAGTCGCTTTCATCAATGATTTCCATTTCCAATAAATGATGGATTTCATTTTTGAGTATCTCTGCTTTCTGAGGTGTTGTCCTATAAGGGGGCACAGCGATTGGAATATCACTGGTTAAATTAATACAATGCTCAGCAAATGGTGTAGGTTCATTATGTTCCATAAAAACATCACCGTACTGATTTATCAAGCACTGTAAAGTACTACGCTCAGAAGTATTTAACTGTGAAGCTTCGTCCTGTCGTAGAGTAAGTTCAAGAAGATTAATTGAAGCATTGCAGGAGTTAGGTTCCCGTAATAGTTTATGTTGAATATCAGGAGAATCAGCAAATGAGAATTTCATTTGAGAGATATTAATAATAATATCAGCATTTTTTAAGAAGTCTATGCCAAGAAGAGTTTTAGCTGATGTGTGTTCAGGAAATGCCACAAAAGTAGTAGGTATGGATCTATCTAATAGGAGAACCAAACACTCAAAAATATGAGCTGTTACCGTGCGGCTTATACCGTCAGCAAGCACTAAACTCATTTCCTTGGAAATATAGTGTAGACCTTTGTTTAAAAAATGATTGTATAGTCTAATTCCAGCTATAGTACATTTAGCTCCAGTATCAACATATGCGCAACCACTCAAACCTAAGACATTTATTGGTAAGAGGGGACGATTATTCAAATTGTTAGTTTCTGCTAATAGAAGCTCTACAGAATAAGCTGCTTCTGTGGTAATAGGATTTACAGAAATTTTACAGTTAGGACAATTTGTGCGAACATAACCAGGAGTATTGCAACCGTAACAAACTACACTGGAAGAACGTTGAGAAGGTATATTTGAAGTGCTAGGATTCGTATTTGGACGACTAGGAGATACAGAGGTGCTAACTGAATCATTAGAATTAGATTGCTTAAATTTTCTGCATTCCGGCTGAGTATGGCCAAAATTTTTACAAAATGTACACTTCGGTCTGGATTTTGGTTTGACAGAATCCTTTTCTTCATTCGATTGAGGTTTTTGTCGACGATCAGAGTCGGTAGCAACTAAACCTTCCTTTAAGGATGCTTCGATTTCCCGAGATTCCCTTAAAAGTTCCTTAAAGTCTCGAAATTTATTCCTTGGTAACCTTTTTCGTATTTTACGTGCCATTAAGCCATAAACCATATCCAACTGAACCTCTTCGGTTAGGGTATAAGGTAATTGTGCGAGCAAAGCTCGAATACGAGAAACAAACAGTTCGGTAGGTTCCTTAGAATTTTGTTCACGCGAGAATAATTCTCGAAATATTAAATGAGGAGGAAGTTTTCTCGAATAGGCATCTCTCAAGGCTTGTACAGCGTCTTCCCATGTGAGAATGGTATTTTTGACACCTTGCCACCATGTAGCAGCACTAGCATTAAGAAGCATGGATAAACCACGAAGAGCATTTTCATCACTTATTTGGGAACAGTCCTTAAAAGTGATCACATTGTCGAGAAAAGCTTCAACATCAGCGTTAACAGTACCATCAAAGCGAGCAGTACATTTAACGAAGTTTCCTCCTGACGTATGTGTAGGAGTTCTATTAAGGTCTCTGATTTGTACCAGAATATCTTCAGATACTTGTTTGTTAGAATTAGCAAATACCGAAAGTAATGAATTAAATTGATCTTGTGACATTGTTACCATAGCGGGAGCAGAACATTCCCCTGCTGTAGGATTTTTTGAATTACCTTTTGACATTTTACAAAGTATAGCAGATAACCAAATATTACTAAATATGCAACATACACAGGCAATAAAAGTGATTTTATTGAAAAAGTTAAATAGTTATATGTATATGCAATAAAAGTTATTTTATTGAGAAATCATAATATAATTACATGCAATAAAGTTATTTTATTGAAAAAGGTATATAATCATATGCAATAAAGTTATTTTATTGAAGTTATATAATTATATGCAATAAAGTTATTTTATTGAAAAGTTATATAATTATATGCAATAAAGTTATTTTATTGAAAAAAGTTATATAATTATATTTTAATTTAAAATCCGAGCAAATATCGGTAAAATTTTAAATTTGGCAACAAAATGTTGAAAAAGTTTGAAGAGCTACGAAACAGTGTTAGACATAGGCAACACCGCGAAGAACGACAAGTAAGCGAACATCAATTCGAATAATCGAAATACGAAATCGATTCCCCGTACTCAGATCGTGCATGCAAAATCGATATACATATACCGGTGAAACATGAAAATCGGCGCAAAATAGATGCCACGCCACGATATGAAAAAGTAGGGTTATTGATTTTAAAATACTACTTACAGCGAAATTCTGGTATTAAAAAGCACTTTAACACTTACGAAACAATGTCTATAATTCCTAGCCCCACGTTGGGCGCCAATATAAGGGGATGAGGGTTTAGGGTGTGAGAGTTAGGATATATTATAGGGGTTTTGCTCGTACTCGAACTTCAGCTGTAAATAATGGGAAGCACCTTGCACATCGGGGTTGAATAATAATAAGCACAAACTTTACTGTGAGCGGTATAATCACCGAAAGAAATAGAAACAAACTACATTATTAAAACTAATAGTTCAATGGCTTGTAGTACAATCAGGCACTCTTGAAGCAGTCTCCGCCATCTCAGCTGTCAACCGTCGGGAGAACCTACGTCACACGGTCGGCAGGGTTGCCAAGTATAATTCTTGTTACAATACAATAAAATAGTTGCAATTCTTAGTAATTACAGGAAACTAAATACCCTTAAGAAGACAACCTTAGCAGATTTCGTTGAATGATTCAGCTGGTTTGTTAGTTTTGATTTATTGTTTATAAAGTCAACACGTGCGTTTTTTATTTCGTCGACATCGACTTTGTAAATTTACAGTAAGTTTCTCTCATTTACTCCTTTTCACCACCAAATGTTTTACGTTAGTTTATAATAAATTTAGTAAAGGGCTTAAGTGATTAATATTTCAGAATTTTAATTATAACTTGATTTATTTGTTGTTTAAATTAGGTGTATTCATACGAGTACAATGGGCATATGAGAGTATTTTTGATATTTTGGCATATAGCATCTGTACTTACATGATTTTGAGAATTTTAGTGTTTGAAATTTCTATGAAAATAAATACGAAGGTTTAACTTCAGCTTTAGAATATATTTTTTGCTTCTAATTCGCGGTCTGAGGTGGATATTGTTATTATTTCTCCAGACTCAAATAAGTAACAGTTAAGGAAGACATTGAGGATGGGTAACCTTATAGAAGGAAATTTGATACTACCTAAAGAAGAAATTGAATTTCATTGCTCTTCAGATAAAGACGAAGACTAACGAAGACGTACCTTTGACACTGAAGTTAACAAACAAAATAAGTATCTACCTAAAGAACAAAATTGTTTAGGCCCGCAATGGACAAAAACTTGTACAAATAATAGTATGGTAGTATCATGGTGGAATGAGAAGTTTGAAATCATTAAACATGAACAAGACTTAAATAAAGTTTAGTTGGGCTATAATGCCAAATCAATGTTTATGAAATCAAGACACCTTCCGGAAATATTCTGCCTTCCGTTAGGAAACATGAAACAGGACACTTTCCAATCAAAATTATTAAACAATTAAGGTGTGCTCAATGTCATTAAAGAGCCAGATGGAGTTGTGAAAAGTGTAATATACTTCTACTACTACTATCGGTTTACAGCGTTCTCCGACGCCTTCCGACTCCTAACCGCCATTCTTCTCTGTTTAACCATAGACCTGGAGCGATTTATTCTCTTTCCTCTAGTTCTTTTTCAATTCTCTCCCTCCAGCTTCTTCTCGACCTTCCTCTTTTTCTTCTTCCTTGTGGTGTCCATGCCAAAATCTGCTTAGGGATCCTGTCATCTGGCATTCTCTGTACATGGCCCTACCATACACTAGTTGTTTTGTTTTTATGTCATCAATTATTGTTTGTGTGACTCCCATCATTTCTCGTATTCTCTCATTTGGTATCCGATCTCTTCTTGATTTGCCTGCTGCTCTTCTCCAGAAGTCCATTTCTGTTACTAGTAGCATTTTCTCCGTTCTTTGTTTCAGTGGCCAAACTTCACTGCCATATGCCTTATGTGACTATACTTTTAAGTGTGCTATTGTATAATAGCTGTTTGTTCGTTTTAGATATTGTCTGGTAACACAGAATGCCGTTCATCATGGATATATGGCTTTTCTACCCTGTATGTTTCTGTCTTTTATGGCAGCATCGAGTGTTATGTCTTGAGTTATCTGATTTTAAAACTTTTCATTTAAATTAGTTTTTTCTGTTACATTATTTGTTAAGGCACTGTAGTGCCCAGTGTACTTATTTGGGTCCATATCTATATCTAAGTAATTCTAATTTTTTCAAACATTTGAAGTTTTGTTACAAATAATTTTACCAATAAATACCTAATGTAAAAAATACTAATTTTTAAAATCAGATATCGTTGGCGCTAATGGGTTGAAATGGTATTCTTCCCGCTGATCCCACTATTATTTATGTTATATCTATAAATCGGCCCTCTATTTGACAGCTCGACAGTGTTGACACGTTTTCTTGGTAACGGAAAGGAATTATTAAAAATCAACACACACATAGACCGAACAAAGACAATATGCTTTTTTATTTCATAGACATAATAATAATAATGGAGTTTATTTGTAGCAAATAAAGTGTACATATAAAATAAACTCACTTCCTCACTGAAGTTGTATATACAACTTGTGCGTGAGGGTTAAATTTTGATTATAAAACAACACTAAATAATTTTAAAATTTACAAAAAGGAATAAAAAATAGTCTTTTTGCTCATCTGTCTTCAAATTTGGGCTGCTCTTCTCACTAATTCAGTTACTCTTAAATTTTGTTTATCGCACCTACGAAAATCTCATAAAATTTTAAAAAAAGGATTGCGAATAATTTGTGATATAAGTAGAGATAATGACATAAGAGTAGAGAAAACAAAACGTGGCGATACAAATTAAAATGACAAGAAAATTTTAAATTTAATTTACATTAGTTCCAATAACTTCCTTGTGTATAGGCAACTCAAGAAGCATCTTTTTAGCAATAATTTGTGTACTGGTACAGTATCAGTAACCGATCGCAAATAGTGAATATTTTAACCCTAAGAATTAATTAGATTCTTATAACCTGATCATATTAATAAAAATAAATAATTATACGTGCATATTATATTTAAAACTTCTGTTTATCGGCGTAGAGTCGGGATATTAGTCAGAATTAAATTTTACAATGTTGTCCTTCCTGCTTGTTTACTTTTTGAAACTTGACTGACACCTGACACTGACACTAGACACTGACATTTCAATCTTGGCACCTGCCAAAGCCAAAATACCAAGGAAGGAGAAAAAGTTTAATTAATCAGTGATCACTCAGTGACCTAGTGTAAAAATGTTGAGATCTGCGATTTTAGTGGAAAACGTCTTTAAAAACGGTTCCAAGGTAAACGATCCCCATAATATTGTTTCTGTTATCGGCTGTTCATAGTAAAGTTACCTTGAGACCTTCAAATATTAGATAATCGTAGATAAAAATAGTATTATGTAAAACCTCGCACCTCTCACCTCTTACTTTTTAGGTTCTTGGACCCGTTTCAAACGGACGATGGCAGCCACAGCAGACACAAACCAGAAATTTAAATGTTCACGAACACATCAGCTACACATTGCTAAAAGATGGTGGTATCACAGTTCCAAATTTCGGCGTAGCCAAAACTAAACAGGAAGCCAGACAAATCGCAGAAAAACTCAACACCAAAGAGCTAGTACTAAAGGCACAGGTGTTAGCTGGAGGCCGAGGCAAGGGTAGCTTTAAAAATGGGCTTAAGGGTGGAGTCAGAATGGTATACAGGTAAATATTGACAAGTTGAAAGAAGACGATGTTTATAAAGTGTAATTGATTGAGTTTACAAGAAATTGAAAGTATTTTGAAATCATCAGAACATAGCAATACACTATTATCTATAAAACAAAAATCACAACTGATCATTTCGATATTTTTCTTCTTTTACAAAAATAGAATATTTTAACCCTTAACCAGCAAGATTACAATTTTGAACATAAACAGAAAGGTCTCACAGGTGACTGTATATAATCCCTATATATTTCTGTCATATTCATAATATTTAACAAAAAGAAACCTTATTCAGAAACCTTAGCAGATCTTAAGCTTGGGAAGTGCTTTAAGCTCAGCTTACGAAACATACCCATTACACCATCGAGTCAGATCAATTTTCAGCTTGTCACAATGGATTGCCACATGAATTGGATCGATAAGAATCGAAAATTATGGTGCAAAGTAAGTGAGACTTAAAGCGGCCCTATCTATAAGCTGAGCTGGGCTAAGCCGAAGCTTAAGATTCGTTGATGCAACCAGGCATCAATGTTCTAAATGTGGTAAATACAACGAACTGTCAACACTGATGGAATCGCCATGAAGCGAACTTAATGACTTCAGGATGAGATGAAGATAATCAGGTAAAGGAGGTAAGATAATTACCATCTTTCGTAAACAAACAAATTGACAGTGCTAGTCAGGTACGTTAGGGTTGCCAGATTGGGGTAATTTCTCACAATTTTGGGGTAATTTGAAAGCGTATACGGGAACTTCTCTAAGCAGAAATGGTTGGGAGATTTTTTGGGGTGAAAATTATGGAAGATTTTAAGGGGTCATGGGAAATTAAATTTGCGAATGTACACATTATAGAACTGTATATTATACTCTCATATAATCGAAAAAGATAGGACCTATGAATTATTTCCAGGGCCCTCTGTTGATAAGTAGTATAATTTTTGTTTACTGTTCTCTACATTTGACTACTAATTTATTAAAATGCGGCAAAAATTTAAATTTGGATGATTGAGGGAATTTCAGTTTCTTAGTGGGGGTTTTATAAAATCACATCTGGCAACTCTCGTGGTAGTTGTAGGTTGTAGGCAGGTAGGGATAATTATTTTACATCAAAAGACATGAGAAACTATTTGTAGAGTATTGAAATCTGTAATGAAAAGGCTGTTAAAATGGTTCTACGAATTAAATATATTCCAAAATTTTGTAAAAATGTAATTCATTTTTCAGACTTATCACGCCAAAGTTAGGCCACACATAGTGCAATAACGCTCGGACAATGGGCCACAATTTAATTCTTTTGAATTTAATTCTTTGTTATAAAGCTTTTTCAAAGAAGTGGCACACGAAAGTTAAAAATATATTATAAATTCATCTTATATAAATTAATAATATAAAAGTAACATAAAAACATAATCAAGGACTTCTTCACTTTATATAACAGTTACTAATTTAGTATTTAAATGGTTTTAAAATTATTTAACTCACAAATCCTTTAGCAAAGTATTTGTTTTGACAAATACAAATAACAATTCTTAAAAGTATTTAAACACCAAGTATGGTTCTCTGTACTCTATTTACTCTGTAAATACAAAAAGTATTTAAATTTTGAAATACTGCCAATCAGCCTTAAAGTTAGAAATATGAGTCCATTATTTCCCTGATTTAAGTTTATATCATCATCATCCAACCAATTTACGTCCACTGCTGGACATAGGTCTCCCCCAATTGTTTCCACACTTCACGGTTTTGTGCTGATTTTTGCCAGTTTTTACTAATCCGCCTGATATCATCTGTCCATCGTGTAGGCGGCCTTCCTCTACTTCGTTTATCTTCTCTTGGTCTCCACTCCATCAGCCTTCGTGCCCATCTTGAATCTTTCAGCCTGGCGACGTGTTTATATACACGACAAGTTTATATAGGCAGTTCAAATTACACGGCCTGTCAAATTTTACCTGAACAATTCTCTCTCTCTAGGACCTCTCTCTTGTATGTTGCAGGCAATCTCACTTCACTGTTTGAATGGGACGGGGCCATTCTGTCAGTGTTGACAGTTTGTTGGGTAAATAACATTTCATGTAGTTTATCAAAAACACAGTAAACTGCAAGTAACTATATTGGGTAAAAAAAAATTGAAACATTTTAAAAGATTGTCAAAAAACTAACAATTAACTACTTTTTTAAGAGTAGTGGATAACTGAATAAACCAATATGAATAAACTAGCCACATCAGAATTAGCCATAGTCACAATAGAGATATATTATTAACACAAACAGACAGGTGTTTAAAAATTTTAAACTATGAGCACTTTATTTTATCTGATAGCATAAGTTTAGTTTTCAATTAGAGATACATAACTGAAGGAAACAGTAGAATCGACGAATGACTGAGTAAATCCACATGCCTCGGGTGTGGTGAACGGGGAAGCAATGTCGCCATGTATTGGATGTAGTCCTATATCTAATTTAAAAGTAAACACACTGTATTTCAGGCATAAGGTCTAGTACTGATTCGAAATTCAATGGAACTGTAACTGACTAGTTGTTTGAGGATTAGGAGGTGTTGCTAACTTGTTGGTTATGGAGAATCAGAGATACAGCTTGTCCAATATATAGTAAGTAATACTTGGCTTTATTGATATTGGCTCCGCATACAAAGAGCAGTGAACAGAAACACAATTCACTGAATGCGTTCCCACTTATTTTCTATGTAAATGCTCAAAATCGCCAAGTGTCACCATATATTTGACAAGCTGTAATAAGAAATGTATATTGAAGGTTGTCTCACAGACAATACCTTTCCGGGTTTTTCTCTGCATTTCCTTTTGTAAGATACCAAAACTTCCTTTGTTTTAGCCCTGAAGAAGCAGAAGAGATTAGTGGTAAGATGCTGGGACAATATTTAGTAACCAAACAAACAGGGGAAAAAGGTAGAATATGTAATGCAGTCATGGTAACAGAGAGGAAGTTTCCAAGAAAAGAGTTTTATTTTGCAGTCATGATGGAACGTGCCTTTAATGTATGTATATTTTTATTTTTATACCGGGTGTCCCCATATATTTTCCCCCATTTTAACTGCCTATAACTTCTAAACGGCTAAAGATAGAAATATGCGGTTTTCGCTGAAATGTTTTATTTTAGTAAAAGTTTTGTCTGAATGGATTGAATTTTTTATATCGCTTTCAAATACGAAAAAAAATGGCGGATTTTAAAAAAAAAACGTTGTTGACTTTTTTTTAATGGAACACCCAGTATATTTTTTTGTAAGTTGAAAGAAAGGTTATTCACCTATCCAGCGATATAAAGTTTTTCAAAATCGGATGTCAAATCACTGAGTAATTAATGTTTAAAATGAGAGGTGCAACATGGATATCACATACCTAAATAACATAACTAAGCAAATTGATATTATGTTATGTGATTTTCACATTGCATCTCTCATTTTAAAAATTAATTTCTCAGTCATTTGACAACGGATTTTAAAAAAATTTATATCGCTGGTTAGGTAAATGACCGTTTTTTCAAGTTTTTAGGTAAATGTCTATTTTCTATATCGCTTTTAAATAAAAATGGCGGATTTTTGAAAAAAAACGTTGTTGACTTTTTTTATTAAAACACCCAGTATATTTTTTGGTAACTTAAAAAAACGGTCATTTATCTATCCAGCGATATAAAAATTTTTAAAATCGGTTGTGAAATGACTGAGCAATTAATTTTTAAAATGAGAGATGCAATGTGGAAATCATAACATAATATAATTTTGCTTAGTTACGTTATTTAGGTGTGTGATATCCACGCTGCACCTCTAATTTTAAAAATTAATTACTCAGTGATTTGACAACCGATTTTGAAAAACTTTATATCGCTGGATAGGTAAATGACCATTCTTTCAATTTATAAAAAAATATACTGGGTGTTCCATTAAAAAAAAGTCAACAACGTTTTTTTCAAAAATCCGCCATTTTTCTTTTCGTATTTGAAAGCGATATAAAAAATTCAATTCATTCAGACAAAACTTTTACTAAAATAAAATATCTCAGCGAAAACCGCATATTTCTATCTTGAGCCGTTTAGAAGTTATAGGCAGTTAAAATGGGGGAAAATATAAGTGGACACCCGGTATTATTTCATATATGAAATAGTGAACAACAATTTTTTTAATCACTTCGTAACCTCAAATAAGTAGGGTCACCTTGGGTTAGTGTGACGTAGAAATATGCAAATTTGATTTTAAAATAAAAAAATATGTATTTGTTTTTAATTGAACGGTTTCAGATTTTTAATGAAGACTTTCTGGTTAATTTTCACAATCATTGCACAGTGAATAGCCATGTTGCATTTTTGAAATTCTTTCTACATTATGTTTTATTTGAGAGGATAAGGTGTCACACTATCCCTTCATTGTGGGGTTACTGTGACTAGGATTAGGGATAGTGTGACAACTAGCTTTTTTTGGTATTTAAAAGCACCTAGGATTAGGTGTGCCTTGGGGGACAAAGAAAGACATTACAAAAATATTGTAATAATTTTTGGCATTTAAAAATTCGACAATTTTAGAAAAAGAAAATGAAATTTCTTATTTGAAACACCAATTTTTTTATTAAACATAGGTATTTTATTGAGAACTTTTTCTTATTTTACAAATTCAGTTACATCTAACATTCAAAAACATCAACTTTTCCATTAAAAGTATACCGAAATATTTCATCATTAAGGGATAATATCGGATCCATCAATATTCCTATAATCTGAGACATTCTAATAAACGAACTGTCTTTTTCATTAACAACAAAACTTTTTTATCCTTATCAACACTTCTTAATCCTTCCACTTCTATTTCATCTTTAGTGTCATGTGTCATCAAAGTTTTCAATTACACACACACAGGGCCCCCCTACCATATGTGCAAAGTGTGCAATGCACACGGGCGCCATCCTTTAGGGGCGGCAAAACCCTGGGTCCAAAATTGCAAAAAAATTTGGAAAAAAACAAACAAAAAAAAATAAAAGTTGACAAATTAAATAGAATTAGAAATAGGAGAAAAAGAGGAGGAAAACAGAATACTTCGGCCATATAATTCTTCCTCTTTATAAGCAATTCTGCTTGTTCATTGGCGGATTGATACCTCTATGGAAGGTTGTCACTCCATCTTTTGCGCGGTCGGCCGATACTTCTTCTACCGATTGGTGATTTATCTCTTGCTATTTTGACCACACGTGTCTCCCCCATTCTGGTTATGTGGTTGTTCCATTCTTTTTTTCTATTTAGTGTCCATTATATTGGTATAAGAGACAACTGTTTACAATTATTTAGAAGTTACCTCTCTGAGAGACAACAGGTAGTAAGGATCTCCGAATAAGCGGACAAAGAAGTATAACATATGGAGTGCCACAGGGAACAGTATTAGGTCCTGTCCTGTTTAATCTATATATATAAATGGATTATTTTCATTACAGAGTACAGGGCACATAATTGGGTTTGCTGATGATACAGCTATTATTTATGATGCTGAGAATTGGTATGAATTAAAAACAAAAGCAGAATGTGATCTACAACTAATAAAAGAATGGTTTGACTACAAAATACCAACAAAAAATTTTAAGAAAACTATTTATCTACCAATATTTAACTCTAACTTGACCACTGATCTTTTCAAAGCCCTTCAAATATCACATAATAAACAAAATTTTTATATTAAACCCGTAACAAATGTTAAATATCTATGAGTTTTTATAGATACACATCTAAAATGAGACTTTCACATTAAACATATCATTAAAAAGCTACAGTTTATCCTGTATAAGTTTAAACATCTTAAAAAACACATACCTAATATATACCTTCGCACACTATATTACGGACTAGTAGAAAGTCATCTCCGTTATGGTATACTGGCTTGGGGAAGCGCCCTAAAAACACACATTCTCCCACTGGAAATCATACAAAGAAGATTTCTGAAAATTATTATGTCTAAACCATACACCTACTCTACAGATAGATTATATAAGGATAGTAATATATTTGACTTGAAACAGTTATACTTTCTTTGTGTGTCTTTAAAATATCACACCATGAAAACAGACAACAATTTACCATCACATGAGCATGATACAAGAGGCAAACACCTTTATATGATTCCGAAAATGACAAAGTCCTTCTGTCAAAGAAGTTTTCTATTTCTAGCCCCAAAAATATATAATCATATCCCCAATGATATCAAAAATACTAAGAATGTTCTTCTATTTAAAAAGAAATTAAAATCATTTCTGATGGAACAAACAAGACATTTTTGGGACATCATTATAGTAGCTTAAATTTACATACATTAAAAAACAAAAAAAAAATAAATGAAACTCTAGAGTCACTACCAATTTTTATACCTATATTTCAAATTTTATATTGTTTTAAACTGATTTATTTTGCTTATTATTTTTATCATATTTAATAAAACATGCGTATATACACCATTCTTCAAAAATATTACTAACTAATTGAGCCATACATAATTGTTTTTAAAAAAATTAATTATTCGTGCTTTATTGTTAAACTAAGTATTTATTTTATTGTTTTCATTATATTATTTATTCTACGTATCATATTTACTAAAACATAACTGTGTATTTACAATTAAAAAAACGTACCTATCTATTTATTGTATTATATTATATTGTATTATGTTGCTATTTATGTTATTTATGTTATTTACGTTAATATGTTATTATTTATTATTTTACATCATATTTACCGAAACAGGTGTATCCACACCTCTCGGAGACCTTCGGGTTAATTTATTCACTTTAACAACGTAGAATGAAGTAAACACTTCTGTTGTATATAGGTATATTATAAATTTATTAAAAAATTTTTAAAATTCATCCACAAGGGAGTGGTTGTACAAAACGTTTTCGGTCAAACTGACCATCCTCAGTGTAAACGTCCAGTGGACAAGTAATTGAAACTAGCCACTTGAATAGGTGTAAAACCTCAAAATAACATTATTGCTACATTATGAGCTGTATAGTAATCGACAATAAGTCGATGTCTTAAGATTAAAAATGTATCACATGTGGATGTATGTCATCCTTGCTCGGAATTAGCACAAGGTTGTGATCAGGTGAGAGGTTAACAACCAACTCTTCTGTTGAAGAGGAGATCTTCTATCTCCTCATCACTATCTGATTCATCTTTCTTTAACTTTTTCTTGATTGTTTTTGGACAGGTTTTCTGCTTTCCTTTAATGGACTCAGCCTTTTTGTCTTTAAATAACTTATGTATTCTTCTTTTGTTATTATTTTTGCGGTATCAATTCTCCGTTTAACTTTCTTTTTTGTGCTAGTGTGAACTATCTTTTCCAGAAGCATATTATGCTCAAACACTTTCTCTGGTGTTTCTTGCCCAACAGGAAGTTCGGTGATTTGACACCCTTGTAATGGACTGGAGGATTGGCCAGTGATTTGGTGCTATTTTAATAGAGTGATAGATGATGAACCAGCGATCTCTTGCTCTTCTGATGAACGGTAGAAAGATACTGTCAGCCATAACCTGATCAAACTAAGGTAGTAATTGGTGATAGTGTCACATGTCACACTATACCCATGTTTCACTGTGGGGTTATTGTGACATGCCTAAAAAAATAATAACAAACAGACGAAGTGAAGTATAATAAATATAATAAATGTTTTCAAAGACACAAAAATTATAATAAATATATTTACTAAAAACACCAATATATTCTTTTCACACCTTTTTTTTGCACTGAAATATTTATACATAACTTGAAAGATTTAGTAACTAACGCCATACTGTCTGTGTGCGCATGCGCGCAGAATAATAAAAATTCGCTCTTAATCGCGCCTAAAGAAGTATAACTTCAAAAATGTCTTCTTTGATGAAAAAACTAGTGATAGGCAGAATCGAATACTTTCAAGAATCAAGACCTCAGTACTCGAGAACTTCCATGGATCGAGTTTTTTGAAAACCAATAACTATTCATTTTAAAGTTGATTTAAAATAAATATTGTTGGTTTTAAACCCACTAATTTTTGATTTATTTAATGTTTATATTGTTAATGAGTCTCACACTCACTGAAATATGTTTAAGAAATGTTTTAAAAATAGCTGCTCACATCTGGGTACTGAGACTGAGTACCTTAATTAAACAGCGATGGCTACTTCAGCTAGTAGTATTCAAACACTTCAGTTTAAGTTCTCGAGACATCTCGAGAACTTTCAGAAATCGAATACTAGACTATTCTTGGTATTCGAGAATGCCATCACTAGAAAAAACTAGCAAAATAGCCTTTGTTTGTTGAATTAATGATTACTTGGTTCTATTTTGTTAACAATTTTGGTTCAATAAGATCATGATTCAGTTTGATATTACTGCATTGGACATTATCATTGATAATTACTTAATGCACTTATTTTTCTTACTGTTGATTGAAATATCTCAAATTATGTTTCCTTTTTGATGTGAGGGTGTTGTTGCTTTTATCCTTCACTGTAAGCTTTTTTAACAGTCCATGTAATTACTTTTTTTTTGCCTAAACGTGGACAAAATCACTCACAAATAAATTATTTCCTGACAAGAAAATAATATACATAATATATGCGAATGAAACGACAAAATTTTACTTCAAATTGCAGACCTCAAAATTGCTTCAGGAAATTTTTTTATCAAATGATCAAGTTAGTGCGAAAACTAAGGCATAATTTAAAGTCAAAGAAGCTTTAAGAGAAGTGTTGTAGTCAGTATGTCACCTATTTTTGCCAAAAATTTGTCGTTATATCAAGCTTTTGCAACTTAAATTTAAATTGTAGGGTCCAGTCATCATAGCTTCTTCTCAAGGAGGTGTAAACATCGAAGAAGTAGCCGCAGAAAACCCAGACGCCATCCTCTACGAACCCATTGATGTTGTGAAAGGCCTAACCAAAGAACAAGCCGAAAAAGTAGCAGTCAAAGTCGGCCTCGAATCTCAGAAAGAAAAAACCGCTGATATGCTTTTGAGAATGTACGATCTCTTTACCAAGAAAGATGCACTTCTAATCGAGATCAATCCATACGCTGAGGATGCTGGTGAAAAATGTGAGTACATTTTTATGCGAATTTATATATTAGAACAAACAGATTTTTATTACTAACAGTTTAACCCGCGAGTAGTCGCGCCGTTAGATAGAATCTCACACTTTATCCTTTTTCGCGATAACTTAATGAAAATTTCGTAAGTGCCTCGAGAAAGGGTGTAGTAATGCGTAGGAATTTTTTTTCTTCTTCTTCTTTTTGTGGAATTTATGGCTTTGGGGAGAGCCAATTAGTTTTAATAATTGTTAGAAATAATATTTCTAACGGAACAAGTAAATAAAAATACTATTACTCCGGTCAACTTACGCATCCGAGGCTACAAACATTACCATCAAGCTGAAAATTGGCAGGATTGTTAAAAATACCATCATAAATGAACTCTAAAAAGTCCTCATAAATCCGACCCCTGCTAAAAATTTTACGCGGGGTCAAAGGTCACCAAATATGGTTTTTAGCGATTTTCAGCGAAACGGTAAGTTTTATCGTAATAGCTCTAACAAAAAATGTAGATTAGATAATTATCTATAACAAATGCCTTATTACTTTTTTTCCTGGGAGCCACCGTTTTTGAGATATAACGATTCAAAAAGTGGTAATCCTCATAATATGCGCACACGTTTCCACACCACCTTTGAGGTAGTGTACTTAGTGCGTTTTTTAACGTGGTTTCCCCAGTAGGCCTATTCCACGGATCTGTTATGATTCTGTTTAATTTAAAGCTATTTAATAATTGATATTGGCAAGGGTTAAAAATGATAAAACTTTATATAAAGCGGTATAAATTAAAAAAAGGGAAATTTATCAAACTGGTTCATAATTTTCTAATACTTCTGCTTCCCTTGTTCTTCTTCTCATTGTTCTTCTTCCTCTTCTAGTTCTTTTTCTTCTTCTTGTTCTTCTTCTTCTTGTTCATCCTGGGTTTTTTTCACGCTCTTCATTACATTCCTGGCCGCAAAATAAGCATTGTTTTTTAAAACAAAAAGCTGATTCACTTATACGTGCTCTAGTAAGAGGACTTTTGGTCGATGTACTGGCTTCTTGTTTTTCATATTGTCTTTTAATAGCTGCAGCAATAGAACATTTTCGAGTATAACTTTTACGACACTCCATATGTATGGTCACAGATTTCTGCTGTTTAAAAAATTCTAAAAATCCATCAGCTCTTTCAGTACTTGCATTGATTAATGTTTTTATACCACGTTCAACGGTAACAATTTCACCTTCAGTTAAAATTTTAGCGCAAATAAAACAATATTCTGACATTTTTGTTATAACAATGAAAATAACACGAAATACACGATAAAGAAATATAGGTTTAACACGTATTTTCACTCCGGAGTAGTACTCAAGACTAATTAATACCTCGAGGGTGTCATCTACCTGAAGGATTTCGCCACCCAGGAAAACTACGGTCTAATTTGCATAAGTATTTATTAGTACTTAGCAATAAATATTTTGCATAGCCTCTAGTCTACTTGCATAGCCTCTTTGATAAGGGGTAGAGACCCCGAAACACGGTGTCAGAGGATGGCAAGAGACTCGAATTGAATCAAAACGAAAACGATTATTTTCTTTTCTTTTTCATACCTTACTCGGTTTAGAGTACAAAATGACCACGTTTCGTTAAAGTATTCTGAGACACATTGTTGGAGTGCTCCTCCTAGCGGCGCCGCTTGGTACTATCGTATCTCGGTTAACAGAATCCTGACTCGTGGTCGAAATTTATTTTTATTTATTTTAATAAATATTTTGCCTAGAAAGTTGTCTTTCATTATTATGTTCAAACCCT
This sequence comes from Diabrotica virgifera virgifera, assembly GCF_917563875.1. Lineage (NCBI taxonomy): Eukaryota > Metazoa > Arthropoda > Insecta > Coleoptera > Chrysomelidae > Diabrotica > Diabrotica virgifera. The sequence continues at coordinate 12,316,992 of NC_065443.1, read as the reverse complement.
TCTGAGAAGAGAATAGGTAGGTTGATTAGATTAGCTGACGAACGTGTTTATTCCGACAAAACCCATCTTTGCAAATTGAACTAAGGCGCATAAATAAAAAGAATTATTATAAGTTAATACTTTGTCATTTGTTGTATTTTGTTGTGTATTTTTGTTGGGATTAAGCCGTAAAATGGAATGAGGTGAAGGCCCTAGCGCAAAATAGAACCCGATGGCGCGTTTTCACTGAAGCTCTATGCTCCACTTAGGAGTTCAAGAACATTATTTTTATTATTTTAAGCCGTAAAATTCAAATAATTCTTATTATTTTCGCCTTACATTCACTTTGTAAAGATTTTTTTGTTGGCACTGTAATATAATACAGCTTATACATTGCATTCCTCGGTAGACCGCAAGCTGTATAGTAGAAACATTATCATATTTATAATCTTATATTATTATGTGTAATATAAGTTAAGTTGACCGTAGAATATTATGTTTACTTGTATTACAGCTTCAGTGATGTATACACCTGGTGTACTAATACATATATTATGACGATTAGAAGTCTTTCAACTCTTTGAATCGTTGTATCTCAAAAACAGTGCCTCTTAGGAAAAAAACTATTAAGATATTTTTTTATAGATAATTATCTAATCTACATTTTTTGTTAGAGCTAATTTTACGATAAAACTTACCGTTTCGCTGAAAATCGCTAAAAACCATATTTGGTGACCTTTGACCCCGCGTAAATTTTTTAGCAGGGGTCGGATTTATGAGGACTATTTAGATTTCATTTACGATGGTATTTTGAATATTCCTGCCAATTTTCAGCTTGATGGTAATTATTGTAGCCTCACTCCTATTTTTGAGTCTAACTAGACCGGTCTATATATAATAAAAATTTATTGTAAATTCGTATTTAAATTCGTATTTTGAGATAGAATCTAACACGCGACTATTCACGTTACAGAAGTGAACGCGACTACTCCCGGGTTAAGAAACAACAAACACACTAAGTAAACACATCTTCTTCCTCTTCTTCTTTTTGTATAGACATGACTCTGTCTGTTTTTTCAATGTGTCTCTAGTAAGTTGTCGTTCCATAATTTTCGTGGTCTTTCCACTGATCGTCTTAAGATCCCATTTGGGAACCGTCTCTCGCCCTCCTTGCTACTTTATTTGTTGTCATTCGGCTTATGTGTGCGTTCCATTCTACTCTTCTGTTTTTACCCCGTCATTAATGTTCTTCACCTTGCATCTCCGTCATATACCTGTACTTCTAGCTCTGTCCCATAGTGACTTACCATTGATTTTTCCAAGAGTTTTCATATCCGCTATTTTGAGCAATCTTTCTATCCTCTTTATGTCAAATTATCCTTTTGTCACGTATGTCAATTAAAACATAAAAACATGAAAAAATATTGTAATAATATGCAAATACCCTTACCAAACTAGCACTATTAGGCACACAAAAAGAAAGAAAAAGTAGGGATAGCCGTAAAATATTTGCGAAATATGTACCGATGGCCTTAAGCAAAGTGGTCGTGTAGATATATATTATTATCTCTAAAAATTTCAACATCTCCATTTTCTCTTACCTTCCCACAGTAAAAAGTTGACAAAAAATACCCAACAACCTTTAATGTTTTTAATTCGTTTTCTCTGAGCCTATGTTATTTAAACAATGTCCCAAATAATAATAAATAGTTTGTTTGTTGACCTTTGTTAGATGAATTCAAATGTGGACCGTGAGCCTACTTGATAGTTTTATTTGTTACAAATTACACAATTTGAAGTGCATTTAAATATTCATTGTTAGTCATTTATTTAATCTAATAAAAATCTTTTAGTTTTTATACGCCTTACTGATTAATTAATTACGTAAACATCTTGTTTATCTATCCTTATGATTAAAAAATATTTGATGAATGGCTTATATTGAATGTTTAGTTTTATCTCAGTGTTTATTATTAGGGGTCATTTGATTTATTTCCTTCTTTTCTTTTTAATTTTTGTTTCTCTTTTTTAACCCTTTCAATACGACTTTTAAATGTTATTATATCTTCCATTTTAAATACACACACCCAAACTTATATGGAATCATCTGATATTTCTTATTATTTCGTGCGAATTTAAAAAAACAAACACACGAAGTCAAACAGTATTTATTTTAAAGCAATTTAATAACAAATACATAACAATTAAATAAAACAAATTGAAAGTATCTAGTTGTTTTAAAGTCAATAGCATACAAAATTTCAATGTAAAACGAATAATGTTTAAATTGTTTTTATTTTTGAAGATATTCTTCTTTAGCGACGAATCGATTGAGGGTAAAATTGTATATCAACCACGCGCCTGCGCACACTGACAGTATGTAGTTCATTGCTAATCTTTCAATATAGGTATGTATGACAATGTATGTATCTGTAACCGTGCAAATAAGTCATTAAAAGAATATATTAGTGGTTTTAGGAAATGTATTATTTATTATAATTCTTGTGTTTTTGGATTTGTGTTTCCCTGTAGTAAAATAATAAAATATGTAGGCATAACATGTTTACAGTTTGTCGCCGTGTTGTGTAATTATATCCGAAACTTACGTGTCAATTCAAGTGGCTCGATGGCGTAGTTGGCAGAGCGGTGGGACAGAGAACGGAAGCACACGGAAGGTCGCGGGTTCTAATCCTGGACGATTCATACTTTTTTTTATTTTTCGTTATTTTAATAAAAAATTTTTGGAAGTGGTAGATCAGAAAGTTAGTTTAATTTTTAAATAAAATACAAATAACCTGTTATGTATATTTACTTCGTTTAAATTACCTATATAATAGAGGAATATCTTCGTACGTGCGTACAAAGTACACACACATTCTTTTTTTTTTGTATTTTGTGGTAGTCAGTGTTATCATCTCTAGTCCTTATGCAAGCGTCAGTTTGCGTGGGCACGCTCCTAATCAAATTATCAACATTTTGTTGTGGTAGGTTGCTCCATCCTTTAAGAGCAGCCTTGTTACTAGCTGTGCGGTGTTTTGTGGATTATCCCTAAGACCCCTAGCTCTAATTTTTCTTTTAAGCATATCTCACAAATACTCTATAGGATTAAGCTCGGGTGATCAAGCAGGCCACTCCAAACAAGGGATACCTTCTGCTTCAATGACGTATGTAGTCACTCTAATGGTATGTAGAGGTCCATTATCATGCAATAAAATTAAATTTTCTCCTGTTGCACCTCTCCAGAGCCTGACTACAGGTTATCAACATACCTGTGAGCAGTTATAGTTGATTGGATGAAAATTAAAAGAGTTTTTTTACGGATCACAATTCCTCTCCAGAACATTACACTTCCCCTTGTATATTTGTGAACAGATCTGACAGTTTTCGTTCTTTCTTGTCTTCCTCGACCTCTAAGTACACGATTTCATGGGTCATCTGATTTTACACAAATCCTGACTTTTTTTGAAAATCGCACATTTTGTCAATTCCCAATGTTCCAGTTTTGGTGGTGAAGACACCCATTTAGGCGATCAGTCTTGTGCTGCCTGGATAACTTGGGAACCCATAACTGTCTCCTGCTGTATACTTCTTGGTACGAACTCTTCTTCTTATCGTTTCAACTGAAACAGTTACACCTGTAGCTTCCAAAAGCTGCCTTTGGAGCTGCAGGTGAGAAAGGTGCAAGTTGGGTGTCTTCCAGCTGATTGGACAATTAAACGATCTTGGAGACCCGTTATTACTTTTGGCGACTTTCCCTTGCTTTATTTTTGAGCTTTCCTAGTTCCTGTTACCTAGCATAGGTTTTGGACAGAACGCCCTGTATTACGCCTAGCTCTACAGCTATGTCCCTCTGAGAACATTACTTTCTCCACAAGACCAATAATCTTTCCTCGTTGTAAGTTCTATAACCCCACATCAGACATATTTTCGTTTTTGGACGCAAAAGTTAGTTTATTTTCGTTCAATTTGCAACTCAAGCAAATAACCTATACCGTACCGAGCTGTACTATCCGATTGTCTTATATATTTGTTTATTGAAGTTATACTTCTTTACGCGCGATATGAGGGTCAATTTTTATATGTTAAAACCTACGATCCCGGCGCATGCGCATTATAACTTTGTTCTGATTGGATGTTCAAATGACATGTCAAAAATTATCCAATATGGCAGCTGTAGCGCAGCTGTGGTTTGGACGGTTGACGGTTTGGTTATGTATGGTTGTTGCGTTTTAAAATTTGTGGGAAGAGAAACAACAAAGGTTAGTTAATAGTTTTACTGCCTTTTTAAATAGTTTTCATATTATATTTTTGAAGTTATACTTCAAAATGTTTTAATTTATGTATGTATCAGTCCAGAAAAGGTGTGGAAAAAATATATTAGTGTTTTTAAATATATTTTTCTACAAACGTGTTAAAAATGCAATTTTTAGGACTCCATAGGAGCGTTAAAAATGGTACTTTAAGGTACTAATGCTTTAAAATTTTTAAGGCACTGCAGTTAAAAGTGAATTGTCAAATTGTGAAACGTCAAAATATTTATATTTCATTTATTAACATTAATATTAATAATACAACTTGCGCAATTTGAAAAAGGTGGTTTAAAAGGTTTTTTATTATAATTTTGTGTCTTTGGATTTGTCTTCCTTGGGCGTAAAATAATAAACATCTATTTTTATATTTCACTTGTCACCGTGATGGATAATTATGTATATCTGAAAGGTAAGTAGCATGCGGCTTGATGGCCTTGTTGATAGAGCATTGGACCAGAGATCAAAAACTCGTGAGGTTGCAGATTCAAATCCCGGACGATTCATATTTTTTCTTTGTTTTTTAATATTTGGCATCATTTTTGGTTTTGGTTCATTTTTGGTAATTATTGTTAATTTTTTGTATTGTAGCTGTTAAGTAGGTATATTTATTTCGTTGAAATTGTATTATAATAGAAGTATAACTTCTTACGTGCGTACAAAGTACACACACATTCTTTTTTTTTTTCAATAAAAACCTTTATTCTTCGCAACAATAACAAGTTTTTTCAAAAGAAATAAATATTACTTTGAATTACATGGTGATTCCATATAAGTTTGGCTGTGTGTATATAGATTTGTCGTGTGGTTACAAAAAAAAAACAAGTCTTGAATTTGAACTTTTTGAAACTAAGTTTTGAAAAAAAAATTTTATAACGATTTCCGAAGTGGAATTCGAAACGACAAATAAACGTAATTTCAAACTAAAATTGTGGCCTATTCCCAACTAAAAAAGTAAATTGAATCAATATATTATTCTTATATCCCGTTCATCTATATTATACATATTTTTGTAGTATTTGGATGAGTTTTCTGTGTTTTCCGCGTTTATTTGTATTAAAAATCTTCCAGTAATCTAGAAAGTATGATTGGGTGATGATTGATTGTAAGATTAGTCACTTCGGTAGATAAATTAAAGATACTTTTTAGAGACATTAATGATAGAAGTACTTTTTTGCAGTATTTCGTCTGGGCGTAGCGCCTTATCTACTTTTTCAAGTCATATGGCATGTTCCTACAACCATTCAGTTAACAAAATCTCCGATATGTCCGACTATGACCTTGAAGAATCACCCTGTGCGCTTATTCTTGAATCGAGAGAAAATTTTACTCCCTACTACGCCAGCTCGCTTTTCTACTCTAAAGGAATGAGAGAAACTGTGAACAGTGTTGCCGGATTGTTGTTGAAAATTTGAACCAATCACAAAAGTTAAATATTAGCTAATGACATACCGTCAACTGTCAACCTGATCATTTGTTTTTGTTTTTGTTTACATGATTTTTCGACTTCGGACTCCGACAAACAAAAAAGAAACAGTTTTTCTGAAGAGTGTAGAGTATTTTCCTAAATACAACTCTTGGCTAGTTGTTTTGATTGTGGCTTTTAATTTATTTGCATATACATGCTGTGATAATATTGTTTACCAGCTTTGCACCTTTATTTTATTTCTTTGTTGAGGTTTCTTAAACTCAACATTAAACTGTGCTTAAACCGGCCTTTATTTTCTCTTTTTGTATGTACACAACGTTGACAAAGATTTCTCGTGTTCTCACTAACGTTACATGTTTTGTTTGTTATTCAGTGTGTCTATTGGTTGTTGTTTTTTTTAGATAATGTACTAAAACTATAACCTACCTAACTTTGTAGAATAATCAAGTAATCAACAAATTAAATTCATATTTAGTTTAAAATCATTTTGTTATACAGCAGGATAAAATAATACAAATGATTTTAGTAGCACAAAAAATATGATTATAACTTGGCCACATGATATACTATGCACTATGCTAAAACAAAAAAGAGATTATACACTTTTGTATGTATAAAAAAGAATATTGTGAGGGCAGGAATATCTGTACACCCACTTACATAATTATTTATTGATAATAAAGTTATACATTGATTAAACCAAAGGATATAAACGTTAAACGGATATAAATGGAGAATATATATTCTCTGTTATAACTGATTAGCATGTATGAGAAGTCTGATATCAATATTTGCTCGCTATCCTCTTGTTCTCCGGTTAACATTTATACTTTAGAACTCCTTAATGTTGTTCTGAAGCTATTTTCTTGTGACATTTTTATAATCAAGTATATTCAAATGGGAAATAAGCCACAATTTTACCTAAAAATGATTTTATTAACGTTTCGACGCCCAAGTCGGGTGTCGTTGTCAAAATACAAAATTATTATTTTGTATATTTGTATATTTTGTATAATAATTATATTTGTATATAATTGTAATGAATATTAAAGCTTTAGTTAAAAACACAGCTAACTACACCAAAAATATCAGCGAGGAATCAATGAAATGGAATGATGTGCATATTGTTAAAGTAGAAAAATTAGCCTCCTACACAATTTTATACAAAAAAATTTTTTTTAGAAGGAGTTCTAATCAAGTATATTCAAATGGGAAATAAGCCACAATTTTACCTAAAAATGATTTTATTAACGTTTCGACGCCCAAGTCGGGTGTCGTTGTCAAAATACAAAATAATTATTTTGTATTTTGACAACGACACCCGACTTGGGCGTCGAAACGTTAATTGGTAATAGGTAAAATTGTGGCTTATTTCCCATTTGAATATACTTGATTAGAACTCCTTCTAAAAAAATATTTTTTTGTATAAAATTGTGTAGGAGGCTAATTTTTCTACTTTAACAATATGCACATCATTCCATTTCATTGATTCCTCGCTGATATTTTTGGTGTAGTTAGCTGTGTTTTTAACTAAAGGATATTTAAAAAATATTTGAATATTTAAAAAATATTCATTAAATGTCGAAATATAATAGTAATATAGGGTTTTCCAGTTTTCTTTGCCAAATTTATTATAGGTGTTAGTTGTGAAGGCACATACAGTGGTCCTCCTTTCAGAGCATTTTATTTTTCACATTCTATAAGAGCATGCATTGTATCGCCCTAGTTTTGGATGTGTTCTACCACAAAGAACTTACGAGTAATGCTTTCAATATGTGTATTTAAGACAATGTATGATTAACTGGCACATATAAACTTATTTTTATTTTGCCTAGTGAAATTATCTGAGTAAAATATGATGTTTCTGAGCCCAACACCGAAAGGTACAAATGGGCTTAACTGATTAAATAAAATAAAATATGAAGTTTTATTGTAACATGATCCTCAAATATTTCTAGTAAACAACCACCTATTTTGTTAACATCCCTACAAGCTACCCGTCATGCCATAAAAAGTAATATCCTTGTTTATTATGTATATCGTAAATTGTGCAATTGTAACAGGCCTCTTTTATCCTCTTTTATTAAAATCACTTCTGTCTCTGTTTGGAACAACCTGAACTGCTAGCAAGTCAAAACAACATACTACAGTTTTGACGAAGAAGACAGTTTTAAATCGTTTTCTTTTCTAATTGACTTTGGTTCTTTTCATTAATGTGAGGATTAAAGCTTTCCTGTTTTTTTTTCAGATTCTCTTCATTGGATAGATCTTTAAAATATTTACAGAAAGAACATGCATTTTTTTTGTTAAAAAAATTTAAATATTGTACTCAGTATTGAAAATATTTCCATATAAATGTTTTTAATAGACTGACAATTATTTTCTATGCACTGCTTTAGATACAACCGATACATTTCAGATAAGTTCAAGCCCCCCCTGTAAATATATTCTCTGTGTGCGAGCTAAGCAGTAATGAGATTCCATTATAGGAAAAGAATGTATATGCCTTCTTGCGAAAATATTAATTTCTTTCATCATCTGTCCTTGGACATTCAGTCTTTGAATTTTTTTAACGTTCAAAGCCAACTCTGAAGAGTAAAATTTAGAAATCCAACTGTTTGCAACTGAGAAAATAAAACGCTTAGGAAAAAAATCAGTTACCAAATGAAACAACTCGAATTGTTACACTTTGGAACTAAAATAATTACCATTTTATGACAAAATATATGCGTGACATCTTCACTGAACGTTATTATAGAGTTATTACCATTTGTATTCGTAAATATTGGTTATTGAAGCACTTCCCAACATTTGCCTCGAAACCACTATAATTCAGACTTGTTACTCTTTGAAATATATTTGTATAGATATCTAATAGACATTATTCTATAGATATGGAGATAGATAGAAACGTCCATAAATCTGCATTTGAAAGTTACATTATAACATATACATGTGGATTGAAGGATAAGTTTCAGTGTAAAATGACAAGATCTGACATTGGGAACCCTCTCAATAAAAAAAGAATGTGTGTGTACTTTGTACGCACGTAAGAAGTTATACTTCTATTATATGATTTAAACGAAATTAATATACTTTTTATTTATATTTTGTTTAAATATTAAACTAATTTATACTTACTACTTCTCAAACATTTTTATTAACAGTGCCAAAAATTAAAATAATAAAAGAATAAAACACACACAAACACATTAAACAAGCCACAAATGATGTCTGAACATTAATTGTCGAAAATTTTTTTAACTAAATACGTATTTTCTGAAAATACAATTATATAATAAATATACTTACAATCATAAAATGTATTAAAAAAAACAAAAAAGAAAGTTTCTATTGGGACTCGAACCAGCGCTGATAAGAGCGGTTGGTATTGGAATTCATTCGCCTTCTCCGCTTAGCCATGGACACTATGTGTCATTATTTACGAAGATCGACTAACTAAACGTATTAAACTTGTGATATTTTGAAAATTGATCAAATTATTGTAATTTTGAATTGAAATGATTTAGAATTGAAAAAATACAACAAAACATAGAGTAAAAAAACAATATATTAGGTGAATATTGATAGAAATGATGGTAATCAAATTATATAAATAAAAGTATTACATACTATGTATTTTGGCAGATCAAATAGGTAGGTTTATACCCATGATACATTAACAATTATTACGTACCTGTTGCTTTTAAAAACTATTTAAAAGTCACTACAATATTATAAACTTTTTTGTTTCTGTCCTCACAACAATAAAACTAATATATTATACATTTGTTTACCTTTACCTCCAAACCACAGCTGCCATATCGGATAATTTTTGACATGTCATTTGAACATCCAATCAGAACAAAGTTATAATGCGCATGCGCCGGGCTGATAGGTTTTAACATATAAAAAAATCACCCTCTATCGCCGGTAAAGAAGTATAACTTCAAAAACCTCCCTAAATTGTAATTAAAAACCAAAGTTCCATACAATTGGATCAGCTAAGATATTTCATACAGAAAAGATTATATTATGTGACAGCGAGATGCATAGAAGACTTACTATCACAAAAACAGCTATGAAGATGAAACACATGAAAATATGAAAAACAGCCACATATTATGCATCCCAAACATGGATATTGAAGAAAGCAGATAGAAATAAAATAGACGGTTTGAGACATCTCTCAGTTCTCTCCGCTTTTCTAAGGTTATGTATTGTTATTTTCGCTCCCATTTTCAATTTCTCTTACATACTACCAGTAGAAATTATTACTCCCTTAGGGAGTGACATTTCTCTCGAACATTAAGAGAATTTTTTTCAAGAATACAGCATTTTCGGTTTTAGGGAGCCACGCCTACTTTTACGTCACTTTCTCTTACCATTTCTACTCCCTGAAATTCAAGAATAAGGGCCCTGGTATTAATTATTTACGTCTTCACCACGTATAACTAAATATTCTTTATTTTGGTTCTGAGTCCTGACAAAAACCATCCGGTCGCCAAAAACCTTGTTACCGCATTCTTCTGATCTTCTAGAAATCTGCGGTCGTTGATTATTTATATGTTCATCCACTGCCATTCAAAATTCTTTATTTCGGACAAGCGTCAACCACCCAAATGGCAAAAGTCTCGTTGACGCCTTCAACTGATCTTCTTATAAGCAATTCTACTTGTTCATTGGCGGATTGATACCACTATGGAAGGTTGTCACGAGTGTACCATCCAGTTTTTATTTTCGACTTCCCCACTAGTTATTCCTGTGTGAAGTACAGGCGAGCTCAGATTTACACTCCATTTACGCAGACCATTTCTGCGATATTTCCGTATCTAAAATAACTCGTATTTTATAGATTTCTCTCTGGATGCAAAATTCCGATTCGACGACAACGCCCAATTCCGCCAAAAGGAGCTATTCGCCCTCCGCGATTGGACCCAAGAAGACGAGAAGGAAGTGGCCGCCGCCAAGTTCGACTTGAACTACATCGCTTTGGACGGCAACATCGGATGCATGGTCAACGGCGCTGGTCTCGCCATGGCCACCATGGACATCATTTCGCTTCACGGCGGTTCCCCTGCCAACTTCTTGGACGTCGGAGGTGGCGCCACCGCACAAGCTGTAAAGGAAGCTTTCAAAATCATCACTGCCGATCCCAAAGTGCATGCTATACTCGTTAATATTTTTGGAGGTAAGTAATATTTAAAGTTGGATTTATCTTCTAAATTCTGTATTATATCGACGGGTTTTTGACAAAATATCGTAAGCATCAATTTTCCAAAAATGGGTTTTTTATCTTAAATGGTTCCTTACGATAGTTTACAGCCGATTCAAAATTATTTTTCCCATAATAACATCCTAAGTGTCTAAAATTGAATTTAATTTTTATCGTAACGACCGCATTTCAAACTCATTTTGTGCCTTTGGTATCGTAAACGGCAAGGTAGTACCGACAGATGATAGTAAACGCCATAAATCTGGTCGGTTAGTTTGCATATTTTGCCGCTTACCGTTAAAATAACCGTTAGGATTACTCAGTGTTATCTTAAATGTGTTAGAACTCAGTGCAAATTTTATTTCGGTAGAACAATTTAAAACGAAAATAGTGGTAGTTTTGATAAAACCTCTTATTCAATAGATGCGGTAAGTTTTTAATACTTGTTTTTATGGTTTATTGTCTTTTTAATAGAATTTGAAGTCTAATTTACTAATTTGGTAATGACATAACCTATGTTTTTTAGTTGTTCTTGTGCAAATATCATAAATATTATATTTGCAACAAAAATATATCATCTTGTAGTAAGTTCACTGAAATCTGAAACAAATGTAGGGGAGTCAATATAGAACAAATATTAAAACATAATTTCTAATTCCAAACAACTTTTTTTAATAACAATTTTCGATATTGTGAAATATAAAGCTACTTTACTTTTGAACAAGATTCATATTTTTTGACATACCTCGTGTGAAATTAATAAAATTTAATATCTGATAATAAAAAGTTATCAGTAGGTTCCAAGTTAGGCAGTCATACTGTATAAGAGCTCAAAAAAATTACATTTATAATTTTTTAAGCTTGTTATTAAATGTATTTTAGGTAAGTTATAGAGAAAAATGTTTTGATGACTTTGTACAAACATTTTTTTAACTGATATTTTTGGGTTATTGTATTATATTTTTTTATCTTTCTTAATTTTCTCAAAAAGAAGTTGTTATTTCATGTCTAAGGCAAAATAGTTTAGTGCATTTTAAAGATTACATCTTAAGCTTTAAAAAACACCTATAAACTTGTAATATCTGTTCAAACTTGACTAATACCTACCCTCTTAAAGTGGTAGTAATTCTGTAAAACTACGAAGTTTTCAAAAATTACATTTTTTGGGACGTCGTATCATTTGAATTAAATTTTTGAGATTTTTTTGAATAGAACATCATTTAGTACAGTGTCACAGATACGTATTAAATTTTATTTTTCTTTGTCGATTTTTATTATTAATAATATTTTTTCTGTTAAGATACCTACGTTTCTTATGAATATTCATTTATAGATTGATACCTTGAAACTATCGTATGTTTATCTTAAGCGACAAGCTGCAACTAAAATTTACACAGACAAGGTCTAACAAAGAAAAAAAAACAAATAAAAAGGTCTAGCAAATAAAAATTTCTAACAAATAAAAGTATCGTAGGTTACATAATTTAATAAAATAATGTTATATTACAGTTTTTTTTCTTAAATTAATATTTTTTATGTACTAATTTATCATATTTTCATTAATTATATTAACCAAAAAGTCGGTAGAAGAAAAAGTCGTCTCCTGTAAACTGTGCGTCTTGTCGGTTACGATGTTTTGTCAAAAACCCATCGATATTATGCTTTTCTAGTCATATCGTCCCTGTAGAATCAAAATATTTAGATGATTATCCGGATAACTCTTAATTTTGTTGCTTGTTATATATAGTCTGGGCTGATTATCGGAGAATAGGCCATTTTTGGGAAAAGTTATTTACCAGCAATTTTATTGATGGAATCGAATTATAAGATCCTATATATTAATTATATAGGTATGCAAAGTCCTCAGATAGTGTGCTACTTTTTTTATAAACAAAATGGCGCACGAAAATCGTGTTTTTTTCAATTATTGCTCTATAACTCCGAAGATTTTAACTTTACAACAAAAACACTCAAATAAAAATTCACCGTGATTAAATTCTGCATAGAGACGCGTTTTTCCTGATCTGCTGCGACGAAAATTTTCCTCGGAAAATGCGGGTTTTCCCAACAGAATCTTTAATTTTCAAATAAAGTTTTAGATAAGTAATTATCTACCAATAATTAAATAATTTGGTGACTTAAAAGCCTTTTTGGTTTAGATTATAGTTCCAGAAGCTGATGAAAATTAAACGAATATTTTAGCAACAATTCAATTGTTAATTATTCATTTACGGTCGCAATAATAACCAAAATAATTATGATACACTGATCAAGCTTTGAAATCTTATAAAGATGAGATGCCTATTTAACATTTTGTCGGCAAAATATGAATTTTTTATTTTTTTGCATAATCTTTAAATGTTTTAAAAAAAATAGTTATAAACAAATTAACGTTTCTCAGAAAGTTTTTATTATATTATAATTTTAAAAGATAGCTAAAATGCGCATTTCAAATATCTTGAAAATGAATGCTTTAAAACTTTTTTGCAACCATTTGTAAAAAAGTTATGAAACAGCAAAGTACACATATGATTACTACTGTGTTTATAATTTTTTTTAATTCTTTCAAAGCGTAGAAGTGAGTTTAAAGTACAGGCTAATTATTTGCAAAAAAATATCGATTATCAGTTTAATAAATATATTTTAATTAAAGATTATAAATATATTTTTCTGTAATTTACACGCGCAAAAGTAGAGTAACACAGTACTGTAGCTAAAATTTTCACTCGGAGCGACGACCGGCCGCGTGATGTACACTTTTAATAAATAATGTATGCAGCGTGTCAGTCGCTTCGAGTGAACATTTTAGCTCCGACTCTGTATCAGGCCTACGTTTGCGCTAAAAATTACAAAATAAAATATTTTTAATCTTTGTTTAAAATATAACCATTGCACTAATTTTTGACATTCTTTGTGAGTAATTAGGTTGTACCATATACTCACTTTTTAGCTTTGAAACAATTAAAACAAATTATAAACAACGGAGCATTCGTATATTTATTTTGCTGTTTCATAACTTTTTTGCAAATGGTTGGAAAATTTTTTTAAAGCATTCATTTTCAAGACCTATGAAATACGCATTTTAAGTATTTTTTAAAATTAGAATATAATAAACAATTTCTGAGAACTGTTAATTTGTTTATAACAATTTTTTTTAAAAGATTATGCAAAAAAAATGAAAAATTTATATTTTGTCGACAAAATATTAAATAGTCATCACACCTTTATAATCTTTCTAAGTTTGATCAATGTCTCATAATTATTTTGGTTGTTATTGCGACTGTAAATTGTTAATTAACAATTGAATTGTTGCTAAAATATTCGTTTCATTTTCACCGGCTTCTGAATTTATAATCTATAATAAGAAAGCTTTTATTTCACCAAGCTATATAATTATTGATAAATAATTACTGGCCCAAAAAATTTATTTGAAAATTCGAGATTTTGTTGGGAAAACCCACATTTTCCGAAGAAAATTTTCGTCGGAGCAAATCGGGAAAAACATGCCTCTATGCAGAATTAAATTGGGGTGAATTTTTATTTCAGTGTTTTTGGTGTAAATTTAAAATCTTCGGAGTTATAGAGCAATAATTGAAAAAAATACGATTTGTCGGCTTCATTTTGTTTATAAAAAAAGTAGCACACTATATGCGGACTTTGCATACCTATATTAATAATATATAGGATCTTATAATTCGATTCCAGCAACAAAATTGCTGGTAAATAACCTTTCTTTGTCCTTTACTAATTAGACCAGCGTATTATAACTATTTTTTTTTTTCAAAATTTAAAGATTATGCAAAAAAAAAGAAAAATTTATATTTTGTCGATAAAATATTAAATAAGCATCTCATCTTTATAATCTTTATAAGTTTGATCAATGTATCATGATTATTTTGGTTATTATTGCGATCGTAATTTGTTAATTAACAATTGAATTGTTGCTAAAATATTCGTTTAATTTTCACCGGCTTCTGGAATTACAATCTATACCAAGAAAGCTTTGATGTCACTAAGTTATTTAATTATTGATTAATAATTACTTACCTAAAACTTTATTTGAAAATTAGAGTTTTTGTTAGGAAAACCCGCATTTTCCGAGGAAAATTTTCGTCGGAGCAAATCGTGAAGAACATATCTCTATGCAGAATTTAATTGCGGTGAATTTTTATTTGGGTATTTTTGTTGTAAAGTTAAAATCTTCGGAGTTATAGAGCAATAATTGAAAAAAATACGATTTGTCGGCGCCATTTTGTTTATAAAAAAAATAGCACACTATCTGCGGACTTTGCATACCTATATTATTAGTATATAGGATCTTATAATTCGATTCCAGCAATAAAATTGCTGGTAAATAACTTTTCCATGAATTTTGCTAATTAGCCCAGAGTAATATTGCTCTCGAACCAGCTCGTTTTCATTGCTTAAACACTCAAACTGTCGTTCTTAAAAATATACCACATTAGGTAGCGTCTGATAAAGTGTCTCAAAGAGTCATTAGTATTCAGCTGAGAGGGGTGCTATTGTCCAAGTTGTGAAATTCAATAAATAAGGGATTTACCTGTTTTATAAAATGATCCCTTGTTTATATATTTTCCAGATTCATTTCTGTGGCAAAGTATATTAAACCTTTGCCGTTTAAATGCCTTAAACTCAACAAAATTAACTTTTTGTTTATTAGAAAACTTGTTCCCAACATTCTATTTGTACCCCCACTATTAAGAAAATATAGTTTTCTATTCGGGAGGAAATCCCTGATATATCCAAGGAAAAATCTCGGGAAAGACAAAATTTCCTGGTTGCGAAATTTAAGGGAGTGGTATGGGTGCAGCTCAATACAGTTGTTCAGAGCTGCAGCCAACAAAGTTAAGACTGCTGTGATGGTAGCCAACCTCCGATAGGAGACGGTACTGCAAGAAGAAGTT
Organism: Diabrotica virgifera virgifera; assembly: GCF_917563875.1. Taxonomy (NCBI): domain Eukaryota; kingdom Metazoa; phylum Arthropoda; class Insecta; order Coleoptera; family Chrysomelidae; genus Diabrotica; species Diabrotica virgifera. The sequence goes on along the minus strand of NC_065443.1, from coordinate 12,301,137 downwards.
TTCTATTTTAAGTCCAATTTGCCATATTGCTCGTTTTCCTTTTCCATACCTTGTCGTTACCGTTGCTTTTTCCCTTTCTATTTTATTTGCTAATTTTTAAGTACCTTTGCTTATTTTTTCCAGTCTGTCTTTTTGTCGATTCCATTTCCATATTTTATTATCAATAAATAACTTTTGAAATCCATTCTTCACTTGGTTTCCTTTTGCTCATTCGTCCTTTTCATAAATCCTTATTTTTCTTTATATATCTCTATTTGCTTTGGATATTCGCTTTCTACGTTTTACTCTTTCTTTCGTGGAAACGCGCCCTATTTTTAGTTGCTCCATTTCTTTCATGGATTGTTCATTAGTTTTTTTCAGATCTATTAATTCCTTTTTATATTATTTTTATTCTTTAATCTCCTTGATCTCTTGGCCTATATTTGTCATATCTTCGCCCTATTGTATGTAGGTTTTCCTTTATTTCATTCGTTAGTTGTCTCATAATTATCATCAATGCTTCTAATAAGCTGTCATTTTCTTTTTTTTTTTTTGTTTTCTTGGTGTCTTTTTTGTTCTTTAAAACATATCAACTTCTGACTCGTCTATTATTAAAGGAAAGCTACTTTCCTCTTATCTTTATGTGCCATAAAATCATCCTCCTCCAGTTTTATATACCGCGATAAGAAACACCGCCCAGGTCGACCCTTCAGATACCTTCAGTTAAATCTAAGTTAAATTTAATTTAAACACCTAAAGTTATTTTGTAACCCTTTCAGGATACGCAGATCCACTTCTATGTTGACAATTTGTTTATCTATTACATATTTATGTACTTTTTTTTCGTGGTATTCACTGAGTTCCTCTCTTATCAACCAACATATATTTTGTACGTACAGTTTTTAAAATATTTATTTTCCACACCGATTTATTTACGTTTAATCACAATTACCAGCCACTTTTTCGCGTTTAAAACACTCATAATTGGACAAAAGTTTAGATAGACTACGGAGTAAACACCTTTTCACTGATAATATAAAATGGTATAATAAAACAGCTCTACATGTATTCTTTGTCTTTCAGGTATCATGAGGTGTGACGTCATAGCCGAAGGTATCATTGCCGCCGCCAAGGAATTGAGCCTCAAGATGCCCATCATCTGCCGACTTCAAGGAACCAACGTCGACGACGCAAAAGTATTAATAGCCGCCTCCGGCCTCAAAATCCTTCCAGTCGACAATTTGGACGAAGCCGCCAGATTGGCGGTCAAACTGTCTAATATCGTTAGCTTGGCGAGGGATGCCAAATTAGACATTAATTTCGAGATGCCCCTGTAAATTCATTTTAAATTAATTTTATTTATATTAATACCCGAGAAGGGATCTATCGACAAAGGTTTTAGGTATATTTCGCCAAAAAGGCGACGTGAGCATGATGATTTTTGTAAGATTGCTCGTTGTTGATACTGGAAACAGTTTTTTAGTTCTCGTATTCTTTTTAAATTCAATTGCTTCATTTTGTTACTTCCTCTTCTTCCACCTTTCCCTCTGAATACTAGAAAAATAGCTACTGGTGCCGACAAATTTGAATTTAACACTCTACCACCTCCTAAGACTGACCTCTTCCACACTTTTTTATGATTTCCTCTAAACAATTTTTCTCAGTGTATATTTTTCGCAAGCGGATATGCGTAAAACCTTTGTGTTTATCCTCGATTTGTTTAGAAATGTCACTCAAACGAATTTGCACACGATATTTATGACTGCACTTTGCTTTTGATGTCGATAAGTTAAAAAAAATAACAGCAGATGATCGATTAGGTTATGATAATCTATGCGTACTGCTGCACGTATTTAGGCTCAAACCGATCAAATATTCCTGCGGCAGATTACCAACTGTAAACAAAAAATTCAGGAAGAGGATACCGATGAGAGAATTAAAAAATATAATTGAAAAATGAGATCTACACAGTAGTGATGTTGAAAAAGTAACTTCGTTACAAAGTACTCGTTCCTTAGGAATACCGAAAGTAACGGTTACTATACGAAGAGGCAAATCGTTACTTTGATTACTCTGATTACTGCATACCAATCGTATCAGAGCGAGTAACGACTATTATATCTACTTTGATTACTTCGTTATTTCGTACCAATCGTATCAGAGCGAGTAACGACTATTGTATCTACAACCTGTGCACTTGATTACTTTCTACCCATCGTATCCCAGCGAGTAACGGACGGGACCCGTATTTTACGAGTGTTATCGAATATCGTTATCGGTTTGAAGCGTTGTAAGGGTGTGAGGGCGAAGAGAAGATAGGGTGGTATACGTAAAATATGTAATGTATGTCACTAATAAAGATCGAATGCGAGAACCCTATATTTTTATCTATATCTATACCTATACAAAATACCTACCTACTGAGAAATACGATTCTCGATATGATTACCGGTACTCAAATACAAAAGGAACAAAAGTAATCATAGTAATCAAAGTATCGAATACTGTAAATGATTACTTTATACAAAAGTAACGATTTGTAACGAATACTCGAAAGTAACTGTAATCAACATCACTACTACACAGTCACCGAGTTCATAAAACCAAAACTCGTTGTTACCAGATCAACACTCCGGCAGAACTATTCTCTATGTTGTGGCGAACCTCGTATTATATCGTTGCTGATGATCTATCTCGTTTTTATCACGTGTATACGATCTTATGATACAGTTTTAGGCATAAGAGCTGAAACAGACTTACAGATTAAAAGCCTGACGTGACAATGTAAAAAATGGTAGTTTTTCCATTCATAAGAGCGGAAAAAAGGGAAAAAAATGAAGCGTCGAAAAACCGTATACCATTGTTCCATACAATTAGATCTTATTCGAGTGATTTTGCTATTGCGCATAAAAAATCCACTCGACAAGCAACAGGCATGCGCACCATACATGATTCGTTATTTACAGTTGGTAATCTGCGTTGTGAATATCGGAAAAGTAAAAAATTTTGTATACGTATGAAATTAATATATTGGTTGATTTATTTTTTGTGGATTTTGGAACGAATGGAAAGAGACTCCTTGTAGTATGAACTATTTATTATTCGGTTTTAATGAAAATTGTAGTACTTGAAAGAGTTCTTGGAATGTTGTACTCGTTAGTAGCGTAATGATGCAAGCTTCCTGACTGTTTTAATTGTAATGCAATGAGAGCAAGTAGGCTTTATACTGTTGTTTTCGTGAGATCAAGTGATTTTTAGTTGTTATATACCTTTTTGCCATTGGTTAATCTATCGCTAGTCCTTGGACCGTTGTTTTAACGGCCTATGTGACAGTTTATAATACTTATTCAACCTTTAGGACCGTTGTAGCCGTTATTCCTAAAAAATCGCCATTTTATGAAAAAGTTGCCATTTTATGAAAATGGCATAAGTGAGAAAATTGTCAAAGTACACATGATTTTTGTTCAAATGAAAATGAAATTTTCACAAGGATTGTTTATTTTATGTGTATGAAGAGTTTGCAACTCAATAAATTGAGTTATATATTTATTTGGATGGTTGTCCATACATGATACCGTAATTATTGGTATTTTAACTATAAAACAACGTATTAACTCCCAACAAATAATTCAATTAAAATACCAGAGTGTACTGGATCATTTACTGTCACGCATAACAAATAATTGAGCTCTGTTAGATAGTAGTTGCCTTCGCGGGTACCCTGGACAAATTGTCGCCGACAATTCCTAACCTCACCTAATACAAATAATACCGTTAATAGATAAATATACACGGTATAAACTGCTCGTCAAAAGTTAAGGATATAGAAATTTCTGCTGAATTTTTATAGTAGATTTTTTCGTGAACAGATTAACGGATTCCGCTATTTTTTTATTATTTTAGACTTTTCTTTAGTATTTACACAGTTATGCAAAGGTTTACTCAAACTTTTTTTTGTACTTATACCGGGTGGAAGAAAAGAAATGTGTTTCTTATGTTAAGTTTGAGACGCTCTGTAGGGAGGACGAGGTACAAATGGGAGTATATATCGAAATCGTATTGTAGTCTTATGTTTTGTGAACATTTTGTTTTTTGAATGTCCCTGATATCTTTAGAAATAAAAAAATAGACGGTTTTGTAATTTAACATGTGTTTTAACCGAAACAAAAGTTTGAGATACCTTGTAGGGAGAAAAAGGCACAAAGGTGAGTATACCTCGATATTTTGTTGTAGTATCATATTTTGTGAATAATTTATTTTTTCAATTTCTCTGATATCTTTAATAACAAAGAAACTAGACGATATTACTCTTTAATATGTGTTTTAACTGACGACATGCGTCACATCACACATGTGAAACATAGAAAAACATATTAAAGAGTAACATCGTCTAGTTTCTTTGTTATTAATGATATCAGAGAAATTAAAAAAATAAAATATTCACAAAATATGAGACTACAACATAATATCGGGGTATACTCACCTTTGTGCCTTTTTCTCCCTACAAGGTGTCTCAAACTTTTGTTTCGGTTAAAACACATGTTAAATTACAAAACCGTCTATTTTTTTGTTTCTAAAGATATAAGGGACATTCAAACAACAGCATGTTCACAAAACATAAGACTACAATATTATTCTGATCTATTCTCACATTTGCACCTCGTTCTCCCTACAGGGTGTCTCAAACTTAACACAAGAAAAACATATTTTTTTCTTCCACCCGGTATAAGTACAAAAATAAGTTTGAGTAAACCTTTGCACAACTGTGTAAATACTAAAGAAAAGGCTAAAATAAAAAAAATAGCCGAATCCGTCTGTACGCGAAAAAATCAACTATGAAAATCAGCAGAATTTTCTATATCCCTAACTTTTGACGAGCAGTTTATTTACTTTTAATTAATATTAATAACTAATTATAAAATTATACTAGGTAAATATACCTTGTATATTTATCTGTTAACGATATTATTTATATTATTTTAAAGTGCGCATGCGTTTTCTGACAATTTATCCCATTTTCTGACAATTTCAGGCACCCGCGAACGGGACTATTACTCGAGAGATTTTGTTAATGCGCCTCAAAAATCCACTCGACATGCGCACCATACACTGTCTCGTGTTTACAGTTGGTAATCTGCTGTGACATCGTAAAAGTAAAAAAATTGTATGCGTATGCTAGTCATATATTGATTGATTTGTTTTTTGAGGATTTTGGAACGAATGGAAGCAATATTAAAGAAAATCGTTACTACGTAAACCATCCTTTGGTTTTAACCTTCGTTGGGGGGCATAGGTACAATTGTAACTTTTCAGTTTTTAAATTGTGATAACTTTTTTTATTAAAGAGATAAAGACTTGAACTTTTGTGACATCTCTACATTTATCCAGTACATTATGTAAGCCAAATATAACAAAGAAATATTCATTCAGTTCCCAGCAGGGGGCTTACGTTTTTCCTACCCCCATAAACGACGGCATAGGTACATTTGTACCTTGTATTTTTTTAATAATTGTTATAAAAAATCAATACATTTTGTATTTAAATGATAGTTTATTTGAAACAAAAATCAAAAATGAATGTTAGTGTGGATTTTCGCAACATACATGTCGTTTTAGACAAAGAATGTTCGTCACACACAGGTAGAAAACATGCTACACACTTTTTCTCGTTTTACGGCTGTTTTTTCCGTTCGTTTCGGTAAACATGGTAACTTCCGGTTACTGAAGTAGATATACCCGAAGAGGAGTATCTACAGCAAGAAAAATATCTTTAGAAAGATCCTTCAAAAACTTCTTGCGTTGGTCCTTTTTTGTAATGGATTGTGGTCTCGATATAATGTAGGATGCTAACCAAGGAACGTCAATCATATTACAAAAAAAGCTCAAGTACCAACTCAATGTTCGACGCTTGAACGTACATTTACCAAGCATTTTATCCATCGTATCAACCTCCCTTTAGGTTTACTCTAATTCTGAATCGTTTCAGGCTACTTGTCCTGTCATATCCATGGACGAGAGTAACACTACTGCTTTGTTTTTCTTTAGCAAATAAGAACATACGGTAGCATCATGATTGTATGCCAGATTTGTGGAAAAACAGCCCTATCAGTTTCCTAGATTGCTTTCATATTGGTAAGCAAAAATCTCTTATTTTTTTTTTCTAAATGAGCCCACGAATTCTAGACTTTAGCGAGTTCAAAACTGGTCAAAAGTTATCTGTGGTAACCTTTCGCCCAGAACCTTTATAAGACGTGACCAGATCCAAAACTGTTCGTTTGCCAACGTTAACTTGTCGGGAACAATATTCTGTTTTTCAAATATAAAGATGAATTTGTATGGGATAAGGTGTTTGATGCATTACAAATCCAAAATACGATGTTTAGTGTGTTTGGAATAATATATTGTGTACATTTTGTAGGTATGGCCTCTAAACGGAAACAATTGTTCATCTATGGTTATGCATTGGGATGGTTTGTAGTTTTGTTGCACATTTCTATTCAGCATTGTACAGATATCTCGTATGAGTGCAGCCTTATCAGCTTTTTTGCGTTATTGACGGGTATTTTCGTTGTCAAATCTTATAAATATTAGCATAGTCTTGAGATGATCATGAGACATAGCTACACGTATGAGTGGCAGAGGCTCCATATTCCCCATCTCACACAAGTTTTCTTCGTTGATTCTATTCATACTTTTTTTGTCGGCATTTTGGTAAACTAGATTTAGAATCATTAATACTAATGATAATTTTCAGGTATACATAATATTGACAAACGCCAAACAACTAAATGTGGATGAAATCTGTTTCCAGTTGAAACACAATACAATGATACTCTTCTTAGAATTTGTTTACGACCACTATTTCCAAAAGTTTATTGTTGCAGTAATTCCAATAATTTACGATAGATAACAGGGATCACTTAAAAGCGGCTTTCAATCTTTGTTTGTAAATCCATACAAGAACAAATTACCGAATATTACCTATTATTCATTTATTGCAATATTAAACAATTCTTTATACCCCATTCCACGAATATACGTCTGTTTTGGATTATCGCGACAACGAATATTTTACTGTGCAAAATATGAAGAACGAAAGTAAATTGCAAATTATATTGTTGTTTATTGGAGTAATTATTAGTGCAAAATACTTTCGTACTTCTTATGTTGCACACTAAAATATTCGTTGTCGCGATAATCCCAAACAGACGTATATTCGTGGAATACACTATACCAGTTATACTAGCAATAAATAATATTATCTTAAAACTAACAAATATTACCTTTAGATTAAGGAATTTTTAAGAAAATATGTTATAGGTACAATTGTACCTATGCCGTCTGTTACCGGTGTAAAATTATGCCGCTCGACAAAGGTTAATGATACAGTGCATTGAAGAGTTTTTGGAGTGTTCTACTTGATGGTAACGTGATGGAACAAGTGGCTTGAATGTTTTAATTGTGATCAACTGAGAAAACGTGATATTTAGATATATATGTATAGCTCTTTGCCAGTAACTAAACGATCCCTAGTCCTTCTACCGTTTTTTGTGTTGTTCCAAACAATTTTAGCACTGAAAAAGCTTAACGAAAGAGTAGAAGAAGAGAATAGATAAAATCATTAAACAACGAAATGGACTTGGTATAGTGTACACCATAGCATGCAACGTACTTATCTTTTGGTTTGGTACTGTTGTCTGGGATATTTCGCAATGTATTGGACTGTTATTTCCTATCCAATAAGGTCTCAACAAAAATATAGGTAACTATGTATCATGACGACTTCTAATATACACGAGTGTATTTTATCAAGTTTCGGTAAGAAATTGTACTCTATCAATTCGAGTAGTGGCAGTGGAATTGAAAAGAAAGAATAAATGATCTGTAGATCGCTGTAGTGTATTCTATCTATTTTAAAGTAGTAATAACTCAACAGTAACATTCGAATTCTTTTTTGTACTGCAAATTGAATTTCTTGCTTTAATAATAATAAAAAACTACATGAGCAAGGTCGTAACTGGCGTAGTTTGAGAAAATTAAATTTACACAATTTCGGCCTTTCTCTAATCAGTCATATCATAAAACTATTCTAATGTCATTTGTCATGATTAGCTGAGAGTACTACCCAGTCAAAAATTGGCCCACGGCATGTTTCAATAGACTTAACACATTTAATTTTTATTTTTTCTCAGATCTGGAGAAATTCTAATCTTAGCTCGTATCTTTTACATTAGCAATGACGTCACAATTTCCCTAGCCCAAAGAAATTTTTCCGGTTTACTCATCTACTTTTACAAAAATATTTATTTTCTGTTTTACTTTTTAAGTATTGGTGTTAATTTAATCGGACAAAAGCAAAACAACGTGTGATAGTCAGTGTTTACCATGAAATTTTGTTAAAAATCAGTTGATTGTTACTATTATGATATATAGTTATATGTACATAGTAATTTTAACCTACCGTTAACAGTATCCAGTTGAAACCAGTTATGTAAATGTCTAAATGGGATTTTATCGAATGTCAAAAGCTTTTTCGAACCATCCCCGACTATTTAATCCTTCCAAAGAAACTTGTGTTAGCGGGGTGGATTTTTATATTTGTTTACTATATATATTACTATATAGTAAGTGTATTCTGTACTATTGGAAATAATTTATATTTATTGATATTATTTCATGAAATAAATGTGAAATTAAACCCTTGTTTTATTTCTTTTTCCTGTCTTAAACATTTGTGTAAACACAAATGCAACACTGCAACGAGTTCCGTCTGATAAGGCTTAAGGCTGCTGAGCCATGCAGTAAAAAACCTATTAAAATAATTCGTACATAATCGAATTTATAGAAAGTGTGAAACGATCATCGAAGACGATCAGTTTGGATTCAGAGCCGACATGGAACGGGAGAAACCCTTTTCAGTTTATTTAGTAGTTCTCGCCCAAAAATGCTAAGATCAAGAGAAAGATGTATTTATATGCTTTATAGACTTCGAAAAAGCATTTGATAGAGACAAGACCTACTATTAGAGCATTAGCAAGAAGTCGGTTTAGATGTAAAAGACATAAAATTACTAAAAAACTTGTAAGTACTGGAACCAAAACAAATGTTTCTTATTCTTAAAATATCCTCTCTTCAATGGAGGTTGGCAACTACAATTATTACAAACTCTCTGTCTTCAGCTGTTCAAAATTTAGCCCTGTCCATTGTCTGATGTTTCTTAGCCACAATAGTAATTTCCTTCCTAGGATCTTTCCTTTCACTATTAGTTGACCATATTGGTACTTATTATTTCTCAGTATGTGGCCTAAGTATGATGTTTTTCTAACTTTCACTGTGTTAGAAAAGTTCTCTTTCCTTGTCTATTCTATGCAGCACTTCTTCGTTTGAGGTATGCGATGTCCATGAAATTTTGAGGGTCCTCCGGTAGATCCACATTTCAAAGGCCTTCAATTTATTTACGGTTGATGTTTTAAAGGTTTATGTTTCAACTGCATAGAGCACAGAGTCCCTATCATTATACTAAATCGTCCTGTTAAAAGTTTAGTTGATGAAAACAAACTGCATGCAGACTGCAGACCTAGAATCGGACGATCTTCTTGCATTTCTGATATCCTGATACAAAGAAGTTCCTAATATCCTGATGAAAGAAGTTTAGTTGATGAAATCTAACTAATAGAACGGAGATACTAATGTGCAGGCAGACCTAGAATTGGACGATCTTGCATTTCTGCTATCTTGATACTATAATATAGTCTTGTTAGAAGTTTATTTGATGAAAACAAACTAGAATGGAGAGACTAATTAATGTGCAGGCAGACCAAGAATTGGACGATCTTCTTGCATTTCTGCTATCCTGATACTAAATCGTGTTGTTAGAAGTTTAGTTGATGAAAACAAACTATACGCTCTGAGCTTCGCTGGTGTCGCTCCTAGCGGTTACTAATTCAACTTTCACCGGTAATTTTTAAATTTATTATTTAACCCGCCGTTACACGCGTCTTCTATTCGGACGTGGTTGCACGCGTATGAGCGTCGCCCTCACCTACATAAGTTCGACTTATTTCGAGGAAGAATGAATGTCAACATGTATAAATATAAAATGGGTTGTACTCACACATTATCGAAAGTCTCGTATACCAATTTTTTTTATTAATTTAACAAAACAAAAGTAAAAATAATATAAATAGATCAAAAGCAAGTTTCCTTAATTTTCAATTTCAGCAAGCCGCTGAAGAAATTAACGTTTTTTACTCGAATTCATTTTACTAAAAATACAAATTAAAATTAACAACTGTTCTGAAGCTATTTCTTTGTGGTATTTATGTAACTAACTATTAATATTTTGTATTTTGGTAGCGACGTCCGAGGTGGAATTCGAAACGTTAATAAAATCAATTTTTCAAGTTAAATTGTGGCTTATTTCCCAATTAGAATAGGTAAATTTAAAAATGGGTTCTTAACCAGTGGCACACCTAGAATTTTCCTCTGGGGGGGGGGGAGGATGGGTTAGCTTGGGCACCGAAAGTTTTTTGTATTATTTGTGAAAGACAAGTTACATTTTCCTACTTTCTTTTATATATATTTCTATATGCTCTGGGTGGGATTTTAACCCCTAAACCCCCCGCTCAGTGTGCCACTGTTCCTAACCTAATCCAAATAATAATATTTTAATTAAACCTACCTAAATACTAAATAAAAACCTAAAAGTTTCTTTGAGATCACAGAAACGTGATTTCACCGTGATTGCACGCGCAGTGAGGAATTCCCTCACTTGAAGAGGGATGTCTCTTCTTTCAACTATCACACAGCACACTGACCGCCAGAAATATTCTATAACTTTTTCATACCCTCTCATGAACCATGCTAAAGGCATTCCTGGGTGCTTAAGGTTATCGTATTAGTTTACACAATTTCATTGGTTATAAACAAATATGGTGAGGGATTCCCTCATAGCGCGTGTAATGGCGGGTTAATTGTTATTGCTTAATATTTACAACGCTAAAAATTAATTAAATTGTAATAGATTTTTTAAAGATTTTGCTAATCAGTTTGACGTTCTATTGATGAAATATTAATTTCTTACTTCGGGATATTTTCACAATTATCATGTAGATGGCGCCAAGATTAATTTATAATTACATATTACAGAACATTAAAAAACGCAAATTCAGTATTTACAACGTAAGTATATTTAAGGTAAAAATATATACCACAGCTTTGATCAACTAATATTTTTTATAATTAATGTTTTTAATTTTAAATTAATCACATTGACATTTATGTCAAATTTCCGGTAAACGTTTACAGACTTGTCACTACTGGCGCTCACGAATTTATAAATATCCCCTCTACGTACGAGCTCACAGCGTATAGAACGGAGAGACTATGAGACTAATGAATGTGCAAGCAGACCTAGAATTGGACGATCTTCTTACATTTCTGCTATCCTGATACTAAATCGTCTTGTTAGAAGTTTAGTTGATGAAAACAAACTAGAACGGAGAGACTAATGTTCAAGCAGACCTAGAATTGGACGATCTTCTTGCAGTTCTGTTATTCTGATATACTAAATCGTCTTGTTAGAAGTTTAGTTGATGAAAACAAACTAGGACGGAGAGATTTATTCAAACAGACCTAGAATTGGACGATCTTCTTGCAGTTCTGTTATTCTGATATACTAAATCGTCTTGTTAGAAGTTTAGTTGATGAAAACAAACTAGGACGGAGAGATTTATTCAAACAGACCTAGAAATGGACGATCTTCTTGCATTTATGTTATCCAGAATCGACGAGACAATAGCATTTTGATAAACGTAGTCAAATTTCGGATTTGATTCGAGAATCACAAAGCAGTTTTTTTATTTTTTTGAAAGATTTTCCGGCCTGTTCTCTTCTCAATATTATTTCTATATCAGGATTTAGGCTGCTATCGATCCAACATCCCAGGTAAGTACTTTTAAATCTATCGACGTTCTAAAATGTGCCTGTATAAAGGTTGAGGTACATTATGTTTTTTCGGATTGACATCACTTTGGTTTTTTAATGTTTATTTTCTTACCAAATTGTTAACAAGTCGAGTTGGTCTTGTCGATGAGTCATTGTTAGCGATGTGAAATTACGTGTAATTTCAGAAATTGTAAGTTACACGTGTAAAATTACCCAAAAATTACAAACCAGATGTAATTTATGTAACTTATGTAATTTATGTTCATTGTATTAAAAAATCAATTGTTTGCATTCATATTGAATATAATAAACACAAAGTAACTACATACTTATGAAATAAAGAAAAGTGGATAAGAAATACATACAAATAATAAAGAAATGAAAACATAGGTTCTTTAGTTTTGTTTTAAGCGGCTTTTATAAATCACAACTTCCTTTTTCGCAGACAACTGGAGACCTTCTTGTTATAAAACGTCGAAGTTTCAATTGTTTGCTCTTCCAATGAGCCTTGTGTAATTTTTTTTATCTCCGGCAAATCCAGAACTGCATCCTGAAATTAAATAGGAAAGTGTAAACATAGAGAGTAAAAATAATGGGTTTATAATATAATATATACAGATCTAACTACCTTGTTTTCGGCATCTGAAGTATCCTTCTCGACTTCCGTTTTTTTTTGGGGTTGTTCTGTGCCTTTACCCTGAAATTGATAATTTTGGAATATAAACAATAAATATGTATGTGTTTACACTAATTTACCGATTTCATTAAGACGTTTTCTAAAATGTTCACTTTGCTTTGTCTCAAAATGCGTGCTGGTCTCTGTTCCCTAGTTTCCATTCTTTGATCAATTTCATCATCGGTCATTGCAAAGTCAGCAAAATTAAAATCATCGTCGGAATTTCCATTTCCTGTTGTATTTGAATGCCATGATGATATTGTCTGAAAACATAAGATTTATAATTTTTTATTCGAAAACGGTGGAATGCATTGGAAAATCGGAAAAGAAGCAAACTGCATATATCACATGCACATATCACATATCTAAAAAATGCCTAAATTTAAAATTACCTCGTCTAATTCTTCCTCTTCGGAAATATGGTTTTCAATTACTTCTATCTCCTTCTGTAAGTTTCTACCTTCTATCGAAACGTTGTTCTGTACAGTCTCTTCTATAGGATATTGACTTTGTATGTGATGTTGTCGTGAACGTTTCAGCAATTTTGAATTATATTGTATATAATTTAAATTTGCTGCCCTTTGAGTTGTTAGGCGATTTCTTCTCTTCGTATGAATGCTGCTCTGGGAGCTAAAGCTTCTCTCTGTTGCCGCAGAAGTGCACGGCATTGTCAATATCCTGACTGCAACTTTGGAGAGGCATGAATGTCCACAAAATCCTTTCCACCATGTAACCAAAGAGACATTATCGAGTATGTTCCATAAAAATGTTTCGCCAAAAAAGTCTGTTTTAGCTAAATAGTTTCCTAAATCCTCAGTAATCTTTGACACTCCTTCATCACCAATCTCTATCGTGGTCGTGGTTGACATAGTAGTAATGTATTTCATCGCTTCAATCCTTTCGGCTGATGATAAATTTGCACCAACAGACCGAGGGTTTAGTAAGTCTGCGGCAAAATGGATCGGTTGAAGGGCGTATTCCTTCCTTGATATAAATTTATCCATCGCTTCTGTTTTTTCGCAATCCGTTAGTTTCACGCATTCTAAATGAGTAGATATGTTACTACCGATTTTCGCGAAAGTTTCACAAACCAAATGAATTGACGAAGAATCTCCTTCAAGACGTGTTATTGCTTCAGTAATTGGCTTAAGCAATTCAACAAGAGCGCTAGAATTTATCCAGAATCCTTCATCAAGTAAATTTGCTTTTGCGCTGCGTATTCTATCTTGAATTGTTTTATCTGGAGATATTGCTAGACGTTGTAGGACGGACTTGCATTTAGTCAGATCTTGAAGACATTTTACATGTGAACCCCATCTTGTTTTTACAGGTAGGCTAAGAGACACTCCACACTTCATCTCATTTCTTATTTCTGTGAATTGAGCTCTCAGTACTTGACACTGGTTAATAGTTTTAACGATATGTATAATATGTGACAAATGTGTCTCTATTGAAGATAATTTCAAAATATCGCTGCACAATAAATGTAATGTGTGCGCTAAACAGCCGTATGATACAAGATGGGGATACATCTCTTCACATTGTCTCACAGCCTTCCTCATATTCTTTGCGTTATCAGTCACAATAGCGAAAAATTTTTTAGGTCCATACTCCTCCAGAACTTCAACCATTAATTTTGTTATATATTCTGCGGTATGCTTCTCTGCTTTTGTTAGTACTGATTTGACAAATAACGGTTCGGGTGTTGTAACAATGAAATTAATTACACTTTCATTTCGCAAGTTGGACCAACCATCGCATTGCAATGATAAATTGTCAGCTTGCTTAATTTTATCATTAACTTGAACTTCAACTCGCTCGTACTCTTCGGTCAGGAGACGATTTGATAACATATATCTCGATGGTAAGGTGTATGAAGGTCTAATTTTTTTAAAAAACAATTTCCAATCTTCATTCTCGGTAATTGAATGTGGTGCTGAACTGGTGTAAATAGCTCTAGCAAGCAAAATATTCAATTCGTTATTTTGTTCGTGTGTCATTCGATCACAAAATGATTGTATTCTGTTGATTTTTGTGCAAACAGGTGTTTCCACATGAATGTTATCAGAAGCAGATGTTGATGCTGTGGAAACCGTTGATGATGTACAAGCAGCATCAGTGTTATCGTTATCCAATTTTGCCGATGTGATCTTTTTCATGGATGTTTCAAATGGAAATTTAGAGTGATTCCCCTTTGACTTTGGAGTTAAAATATTGAATTTAAGTTTTATCATATGCGGCACATAAGTGCATTGTTGAAGATGAGATTTCATTCTTGTAGCATTTTTTGCATGTACACTCTTGCAAAATTTACACCTCACATTTATGGTCTTTTGATTAGAAGAACCCGCAGGTAACACTTCAAAATAAAGCCAGATATCTGTCTTACGTTTCACCATGTTTTATGACCTAAAAAAAATATTCAGGTAGACTTAAACATTAAGAAGGGAAAAAACATTATTTTTCAAAGTATTTGATGGGCACGAGGGCATAAAAAATTGTTAGGCATCCTTAAATAGAAGAAAGATTAAAATTGAATCTGTGTAACAATTTAATGAAATTCGAATAAGCAGAATACTGGATCGGACAACTACATTATTTTGCCCTCAACGTTATCAAAATTTTTTATTTAGTAAGTTATGTCAGTGTAATTCAATTACACATGCTACATGCACAAGTACCCCGTTGCTCCTATCATTCTTATAGTTATTGTACAGTAAACTAATCTAAAAAATCGAATAAAACTTGGTAAACCGAATTCAGAATTAAGTACTGTAGCCACATATAAAATGACGCGCGTTAGATTTAACGTACAGTCGATATGCGATAGGCCCGCCCCTGTGTTTCCCAATCTAAGGTTGCTATGGACATCACCGGCACGTGTTTTGCTGTTTGTAGAAATAATATATTTCTTACCTTATAGTTTCTGTGCTTCCTTATAAATAAATGTAAAGTAACCAACGCTGCGTGAATGAATAGAGAAAGAACAGTCGAAAACTAACTTATACATACACATTACACATACAATAACAGAAATGTAAACATAACCTGCCTGACTCAGACTAAGGAACGACTAACGAGCGACGAGCGTAATAGCACCCACTGGTTCGCGCGCGCCGGCACCGGCGCACCGCACTTACGACAATTGCGCGCGCATAAGTTGCCATAATATATGTAATTTTACCAGTAATTACATAAATTACGGTAATTTATGTAAATTTATCATAAGTTACGTTAAATTTCATAAATTACGTAAATTCCAAAAATTACATAAATTACATTAAGTTACGGGTATCATGTAATATTACCGTAAGTTACGTGTAATTTATGTAACGTAAGTTATGTAATTTTACAACTCACATCACTAGTCATTGTAGACCAAAGTCGGAATCCGCAATCAACAACGTATCATCGGCGTATCTGATGCTGTTCATATTTATGCTATTCACTTTGACTCCATCCTTGGAATCGCCCAGTGCCTCTTTAAATAGAAACTCGGAGTAAAGATTAAACAGCAGGGGTGACACAACACATCCTTTTCTAACTCCCCTCCTAACTTCTACTACAACACATCCTTTTCTAACTCCCCTCCTAACTTCTACTACCTAGTGCGGATGTGGAACATTCTATCCTAACTCTGGCGTTTTGATTCCAGTACAAGTTTTTTAGTAATCTGATGTCTTTCCCATCTAACCGACTTCTTGCAAAGGTTCTAATAGTAGGTCGTGTCTTACTCTATCAAATGCTTTTTCAAAGTCTATAAAGCATAGTATGGTGTCAATACCTGGGGCTTTATTATTTTCCAGTGCTTTAATGGCATCCATTATTTCCTCTCTTTTCAGGAATTTTTCAGGAAATCATATCCTTTTTCATATCGTATTTGGTCGTTTTAGTATCTCGTCTTCTTTAATCTGCATATTATGCCTGCCTTTCTTCGTTCTTCTTCACATTTTCGCCTTTCTGGTGTTCTTCTTTGAGTATAGAAAGAAAAAACAAGGTACATAAATGGCGTTTATTTACTTTTATTTATTAACAATCTATTTTTGGCAGTGCTTAAGATCTAAAATATGACACACAAAGGGAATCACAAGTTATTGTCGTAAGCTTAAACAAAAATACAAATTTATTTAAAGTGTAAAAGTATGGCACCAAATTAAAACGTTGGCTACATAACACCATAGATCAAGCTATGCTTGGTCATCTTTTAGTCGATTTTTTACGTTCTTTACATTTCTCGCGAAATTACAACTAAAAAATTTGTTAAATATATCTATACTTTCAACAGCGGCTTACATACAGCGATATAGGAATCACAAGTCGTTTAAAGCTTTATATAAGCTACTATTTTCTTATATTATATACTGTACATTAATTACAATAAAGTTACATTAGAAATCTATGGCACATCAAGTGCGTCACTGTGTTGATGAATTTTGGAGTCTAGCATAGTTTGGCCTCCTTCTTCTGTACTGTGTACCGTTGCGAACTCTCGTTCTGGGGGGGTTGTTGAGATTTCTAAGATTTGGATTGGCGGTACCAGTAGGACTTATAAAGCCGGGTGGAGGATTCTGAGGTCTGTAGCCGACTGGTCTATGCGCTCTACGTTGCGAAGTACTCGTTGAATTCTCAGCAGCTGAACGACCGGTGCCCGGTTGGTAGTACGGAGGGTATTGCCTGCCTGAACTTGATGACGATCCCGCTGAAGAAGATCCGTATGAAGGTCCGTACGGGGAACTTGCGGAAGATGTTCCGTACGGTGATCCCGGTGATGATTGGGATCCAGAAGAGCCACCATATTGTGATCCAGAGGAACCGCCATATTGTGATCCAGAAGAACCGCCATATTGTGATCCAGAAGAACCGCCATATTGTGATCCAGAACCGCCATATTGTGATCCAGAAGAACCGCCATATTGTGATCCAGAAGAACCGCCATATTGTGATCCAGAACCGCCATATTGTGATCCAGAAGAACCGCCATATTGTGATCCAGAAGAACCACCATATTGTGATCCAGAAGAACCACCATATTGTGATCCAGAACCGCCATATTGTGATCCAGAAGACGATCTGTATTGTGAGCCAGTGTATGAACCTGATGACGATCCAGATGATGATGGATATGATGGTTGATATGTTGGTCTGTTACCAGGGGACCTAGAATAAAATGTACTTTTAATTATATAAATATAGAAAAAATAATGATAATGGCTGCTGAAACGGATACGGCTGATGAAAAGAGAACATCTAGAAAAGCAATTGAAAAACATAGAAACCTACATAAATGAAAAGATAAAAAATTTCTACCAAGAGGTTAAGAAATCCAGATCATTGCAGAAACAAAGAAGGTTTAAATGAAGTAAAGAAACACAGACTTACTCAAAATCATTTAATAATACTTCGACGACCGGTTTCGATATCTACACTATTCAGATCATCTTCAGGTCGGCGTTACAAGTAGTTAAATGATGCCGTTACAAGGGATGCTTTGTAAGTTCATCGATAACATGTTTAAACGTCCAACTTATGCTAACAGGATAGCTAGGTGAGGGACTGGGCAAACAGACATGCTTCGTAGGTCAAAACACAGTAAATTGGAATGGATCCTGAAGGCAGATGTGTATTGTGAAACAGAGACAGATGTATTAGTTATGAGAAAGACAACGTTCGGGTGGGAATGTTCATAAATGCAGCTGTGTAAATAGACTTATTGTAAACACTTAACCGATTGTGAAGGTCTTTGCTCTTAGGTGTTTTGAGCTATGGGCAGAGGTCGAAGTAAAGAATGACTAATAGGAACAAATATTCAAGTTAGTATTGTTCCCAGTCACAGGACTACGGGATGTCATTTATTTTGTATCATTGTAGGTGCCTATCACTTGGAAATCTATGAAATGTAGAGGATTATAAGTAATTAGATAAAAATGATAGATAAAAAAGATTGTCAAAATAAAATTGGTTGAAAAACTGTAGAATATTAAAGGTGATCTGAAAAAAGGAAGGGGTTTGTTAGAGCTATTGTATGATAGTGTATGTTCAGAAAGAAATATTGAATAAATAATTACAGGGTGTAGGCACTTACATTGAGAAATTATTAAAATAAATAAATAAAATAAATAACACACAGGATTTTTATAACTACACAGACAAAACAACAAGTGGTATAAATTTGGATGGGAAGTGGCACTACATTTGCAAAATTCACTTAAATAACCGATTTTTAAATTTTCTAAAACTCAAATTTAGTTTTTGTGTTTCATCTTTTTCATCTTTGAGAGGGAATTTTGACAGTATCTCTAGCAGGGAGACAGCCTCAATCCATTTCTATTCAATATGCTAATGGATGAAATAATAGAAGATGTGGAATCGCTACAACTAGGATACAGACTCGGCCACAGTAGAATCAGTATAGTGTGCTATGCGGATGATGCAGCCCTGACTGCAGAGGACGAGAATGACCTACAAAAAAACTTTATCGATTCTATCAAGCATGTCGACGAATCAACATGAACATATCCACATCCACGCAGAAAACAAAATGCATTACCATTGCGAAAGACCCAATTAGATGCAAGCTAGTGGTAGAGGGGAAACCCATAGAACATCTAAACCAGTTCAAATATCTAGATGTAGAGTTAAAAAGTTATCATGACCCAGCCAGAGACTTAAGAGGACAAATTAACAAGGCCGCTGTCTTGTCCGGATGTTTGAGAGATATGGCCTGGAATAACCTATATATGAGAATGGACAGCAGAGTTATAATTTATAAAACTTGCATCAGACCTGTTATGACCTATGGCATTGAATCAAGAGAAGACACCAATAAAACCAAAAGCATGCTACGAACAGCCGAAATGAAGACACTAAGGGCAATAGCAGGGAAGACAAGAAGAGATAGAATACGAAACAACATCATCAGGGAACAATGTGGCGTGCAAGATGTAGTCAGATGGGGCAGGCAAAGACGAAGAGAATGATTCAGTAATGTAAAAAGAATGGAGGAGCACAGACTACCAAGAATTGCTCTAGAAGGAAAACCAGCAGGCAAGCGTCCACCGGAGAGACCACCAAAAAGATGGAGAGATAGCTGGCAGTCTACCTCTCAAGAAATACTTCAACGTCGGAATTAACAGATCGACAGATCTACAACAAGTATTAGAAGAAGAAGACTAGAAAGGGAGGAGGGAAATAATTTGCTTCGATTTGTAATTTGAGATTGGAGAGAAGACTGGAAAAAGTGGAGGGAAATATTGCTTTGATTTGTTACTGGAGAAGGTGGTGACTAGCCAATATTTTTATCACAAAACTTACCTATAAGGTTGGTTAATTTCGCTAGGTACTTCAGGTACAGGTTGGTTGGGTCGTCTTGAGTCGATCCTGCGTTTAATACAAACTGAGCACCTACTGATTTTCTGTGTCAGTGAACCAGCCTTCAGAGTCTCCGGTCTGGGTTTGCGGAACATTGAGTAGTTCTCGATCGTGGCGAGCCAATACGAAACGGCTGTTGTGTAGTAGTTGCAGGTTCCATGGCCGTGACACTCGAGGAAGGGTTTAGGTCTGAATTCTTCCAGACATGAACCTGGGGACACTAGAGATTGGCCTGAACCTTCTGCTCCAGCGTCTGTGTGCTAAAAGTTTAAAGCAAATTAAAATACGATATTTATAGTACATAAACTAAAAAATAAAGTAAATGGGAAAAACCCAATAGTTGGCTGTATACCATAGTTTAAAAAACTCATACAGAAGTAAAAACTTCAACTTGTATTCTGGTATAAAATCGTTTATTAAAAAACTATCTAAAAAGTCATCCAAATGGATTGCAAAACGTTTTCGTTCTAATTCAGAACATCTTCAGTGCATTCTGCTGAGTAGTTTGAAACTAGCACACCATTCAAGGTGGTAACCGCATAATATATGGTTTAAATATGCTATTTTAACAAAACATGGTGAAAGTCGATGTTATTAGATATAATAGAACACATGCTCAAAGGGCAACATGGTACATTCTATTATATCTAATAACACAATGGCGTGCTGGCCATATAAATGAATCGGTGCAATCACCGAGAGGCCGCGGCCTCTTGAGGCCGGTCAAATAGGTTTTCACAAAAAATTTTACACAATGTAACAAAAAATATTTTTTAAATTTCTAATCGGATGTTAATTTTGCTAATAATATTAATAAAACATTTAAAAAAATCAATTTTTTTTATTGTGAAATACAGTTTAAGTAAATGAGTAAGACTCTATAGTCTATATACATAAATAGATTGCTACAGATAATATTATTTATCTTCATACATACAAGTATATTTATGGTTTTACAATTTCCTTCAAACATGTGTGTACTCTGCAGAATTAAAAAATGGAAAAACGTCTTGCTCATTTTTGACCGAATTATTGAAAGTATCTAAAAACGACTTGATCAAGACAAATCAAACCGTTTTATGATGATATAAGCACTCTACATCCTAGAAATTTTAATACAATAAAAAAATGGTACACCTTTGATGGCATTTAAATCATTTACTGAAAAATTAAGAAAGTTTTATCCTACCATATCTGCGACTGCAATTAGAGAAGAACTCATGGATTTTGCTGATAAATGGATTGTATTAAAATAGGATTTTGCAAAATACTGAGATTATACAAGATGGAGTTAATGATGAGTATGTTCAGCCTACAGAAAATATAAAGGATGATATTATTAATCCAAGTGATAATGAACATGAAGTAACAAATGACAATGTTGATATCTTGAAAACCTCACCTCCGTGTGGTACTAAAAAGTGTAAAGATTGTATAGCTTGCTGTTACGCTGTTTTGCATAAGTACAACTTATATCAGTGCGTGCTTATCCAAATTTAAATAGTATAATTTAAGCATTTATTAACCCTTTCAGTGACACAAGTATCTTTCGAAAAAAGCTTTTCAACATTGAAATACATAAAAAATCGGCGAAGAAGTACTTTTACACAAGATCACTTTTATGATAATGACTATAGAAAAAGAAGCTTTGTATGAGCTTAAAAATGATGAAATAATCGACGAATTTGCTCAAAAATCTAGTTTACTGCGGAAATTATTGATCGAGAGTTAAGCAATTATTTTATAAAATAATTGCAAAAGAATATTTAGATTATTGCGTTGTATTAACATTTTAAATATTGTTAAATTAAAGTATTTGCACTGTACTTGTATTTGTACTCTCTTGTATACCTAATTGATTTACTAAAATGCAAATTAATACATAATTTAAAAATTCTCAATTTTATTTTACTTGTACCTTAATTACATTAAATTCATATTATATTGATTTAGGAAATTATGGTTTCTGCCTTAGGTACTGCATACAATATTGTCATACATTATGTCAATTATTATTAGTAAGATTTATTATTCTTAAATGAAAAAATATAGCAAATTAAGAAAAAAATCATTGAATTCAAAGTTTTATGTTTGATTCAAAAATAATTTATATTTTTGTTTTTTTTTTGTTTTTTTTTAAATACCGAATAAAACATTCTGATAATAGAAGGTAAAATGAGGATGGGAGGTCGCTTTTCTATAAAATCACCGCGCCGCTTGAAAAGTTCCAGCACGCCACTGTAATAACATCGACTTGTAGTCACCATGTTTTGTTAAAATAACATATTTAAACCATATATTATGCGGTTACCACCTTGAATGGTGTGCTCTATGGGTGTGCTAGTTTCAAACTACTCAGCAGAATGCACTGAAGATGTTCTGAATTAGAACAAAAACGTTTTGCAATCCATTTGGATGACTTTTTAGATAGTTTTTTAATAAACGATTTTATACCAGAATACAAGTTGAAGTTTTGACTTCTGTATGAGTTTTTTACATAAACTAAATTAAAGGTTACGTATCGCCAAAAGTGAGAAAGGCCTGCAGACGCTACTAAACACTATTTATGATAGTGGGGAACAGTTTGGTTTAGCAATAAACATAAAGAAAACAAAAACATGGTTATCGTTAAGAAGCGTATCAGGGGGGTAAGAAGTCATCATACTATATCGTCTGCATATCTTAGGTAGTTTAGTTTCTTTTCATTTGTGTTTATTCCCATGTCTGTCCATTCCATTGTTTTAAAAACATCTTCCAGTGCTACTGAAAATAGTTTAGGAGAAACAACATCTCCCTGCCACACTCCTCTGTTAATTGGTATAGGTTTTGTGGTTTCTTCCATTTTTGATTTATTATACAGGGTGTCCCGAAAAGAATGGTCATAAAGTATACCACAGATTCTGGGGTCAAAAATATGCTGACTGAACCTCACTTACTTATATACAATAGTGCACACAAAAAAAGTTACAGCCCTTTGAAATTACAAAATGAAAATCGATTTTTTTTCCTTATCGAAAACCCTTCGAGATTTTTTATTGAAAATGGACATGTGGCATTATTATGGCAGCAACATCTTAAAAAAAAATTAAAGTGAAATTTGTGCACCCCATAAAAATTTTAAGGGGGTTTTGTTCCTTTAAACCCCCCCAAACTTTTGTGTACGTTCCAATTAAATTATTATTGTGACACCATTAGTTAAACAAAATATTTTTAAAACTTTTTTGCCTCTTAGTACTTTTTTGATAAGCCAGTGTTTATCGACCTATTTTGAATATTTGTCGAATCCACCACATATTTGTATATGGTTAAGTACGATTATAGAGACCTGTTAATAATCTGAAAATGTATTTATAATTTACATTTTTAGGTATATTTTGAAAAAGAAGCCATATCTCGATAAAAGGTGATTTGTCAAAAAAAGACTAAAAGGCAAAAAAGTTTTAAAAACACTGTGTTTAACTAATGGTACCACAATAATAGTGTAATTGGAACGTACACTAGGGGGTTTAAAGGAACAAAACACCCATAAAAATTTTATGTAAATATATTAAAAAAGAAGCCGCATCTCAATAAAAACTGGCTTATTGAAAAAATACTAAGAGTCAAAAAAGTTTTTAAAACGTTGTGTTTAACTAATGATACCACAATAATGAATTAATTGGAACGTATACAAAAGTATGGGGGGGTTTAAGGGAACAAAGCCCCCATAAAATTTTTATGGGGTGGACAAACTTCACTATAATTTTGTTTTAAGATGTTACTGCCATAAGAATGATACGTATAAGAGTAATACGATATGATATGTCAATTTTCAATAAAAAATCTCTAACAGTTTTCGATATATTGAAAAAAATCGATTTTCATTTTGTAACTTCAAAGGGCTGTAACTTTTTTTATGAGCACATTTGTACTAAGGTAAGTTAGGTTAGAAGAATGTGTGGTATAGTTTATGACCAATCTTTTCGGGACACCCTGTATATTGTGTAATTAGCATTCTGTATCTGAAATCTATTCTACAGTTGTTTATAGCTTTTTCTATTGCCCACATTTCCATGCTGTCAAAAGCTTTTTCATAGTCGACGAACGCTAAGTGCAGATCAATATGGTATTCCTTAGCTTTCTCTATTAGTGTCCTAATTGTTAAAAGATGGCCAGTGGTGCTATATCCTTTTCGGAATCCTACCTGCTCTACTGGTTGAAATGAGTCCAATTTGTGTGTTACCTACTGAATTGTTTGTGTGTTAGCCTATTCTTGATAATCCTCATGAATAGTTTATACATTTGCGACAGCAGTGAGATGGGTCTGTAATTTTTTATGTCTTTTCAGTCGCCTTTTTTAAATAGCAGAATTGTAAGGCTTTCGTTCTATTCGTCGGGTATTTCTTTTTTATGTAGACACTGATTAAATAGATTTCTTAATATGAAATAAAAATGTATGCCATTTTTATTCAGTTGCAATGCGAAGGCAAAACTGTCTTATTTTTCACAGAACAGAACAGAATGCAAACCAGCATTCTAAATCGACGATTTTCGACTCTATTTGGAGTCATCATCAGAGAGGCTTAGGTTTGCTGCTCTCTGCCCCAAGTGACGAAGCTCCGAGAACTTATCCCCACATGGCAACTGACGTTTATGGAGTAGATGTCTAGCGACATCTGGTAACTGAAAGTCAAAGTTTTAAAGTTTTCAACCTAATAGGACCATTAATAAAGTTTTCAACCAACTTATTGGACCATTTTCCTGGTAACACCTCCATGGCTTTTAAAAATTGCAAGCCAGATGGATGTTGAAGCGAAGAAGACAAGAGGGAATTTAAAAACTTACAGTTCACGACCCCGTCTGTTCAGCTGGTAAATTCCAACGGAAAAGGGACCTAGTTACTCAAAGGAGTAAAACTAATATAAAATGAAATAAAAATGTATACCATTTTTATTCAGTTGCAATGAGAAGGCAAAACTGTCTTATTTTTCACTTAGAACAGAGAGCGCAAACCAACACTCTAAATCGACGATTTTCGACTCTATTTGGAGTCATCATCAGAGAGGCGTAGGTTTGCTGATCTCTGCCCCAAGTGACGAAGCTCCGAGAACTTATACCCGCGTTGCAACTGACGTTTATGGGATAGGTGTCTCAGGGGCGGCCCGTCGGGGTAGGCAATGTAGGCGCCGCCTACCCTCTTCAAATGTAGTACAATAATATAAATTATTAATATAAATTACTTATTTCAAAATTGTAATTTATAAATTTTGACACAATATCTACAATAAAATAGCAAAAATTATCCAAATTATTTTTAAAAATATCCAAAAAATTTTCTCCGTAGCTATAATTATTGTACGCTCCTTGTAGTATCAGTAGTACTGTATAGATTCTATATTCTCCTTGGTCAGGCACTCGGGAACGTAGCCTGAAATAGAACGACGCCAACACCGAATTGACGTGCGATCTCTCTCTGTTTACGCGAGCAGGCCTGCTGCAGGTCTAGCGACCGTATTCTACGATTTTGAACGGGCGGATAGGCACAGAGTCTTACAGCCGGACCTACAAAATTTTATCAGTTGCTTCTCTTGTGTCTTGTGAAACTGTTTTAAAATAATTGTTTTTTGATTTTGGCTGTTATTAGTAGGTTAAGTATTGAATAAAACTAGGTAGGACAATTTAAATTTGTTTATGAAAACTGAATAATGTGTTATTAGATGTTATAGATAATTAAAAATTTAAAGCGAGGTTAATTGTTAACTTATCAATTTATTCGAATAGTAAATTATTATTTGATAAATAAATAAAATAAGTAATATTTGACGTTGTTGAAACGTAGGTGTGTTAGTTTTATTGGTGGAAAAACTTTAGTCATCGAATATGAATATTTTAAACGATGTAATATGCAGTTTGATCGAGACGCCTTTTTCAAGGCGCCAAAATCAAGAAAGATTAGTAATTATTTCAATGGGCCGGCCTTTACAAAATTTAACAATTTTATCCACAGATAAGACAAAAGACAATCAACCATTTTCGAGATCGTTTAAAACAATGAAAATCATAAATGGCTAAGCGGAAGTTATTTTAAAAATTCACTTTTCTGTTGGCCTTGTCTGTTGCTCTCAAATTTGAAGCAAAATGTTTGGGTGAGTCAGGGATATTCAGATTTGAAAAATTTATCAGCTAGTGTAAAAAAACATGAATCTTCGAAAGAACATTTAAACAATTGCTTAGATTTAAAACGGTTAGAAAAAATAAACAAACTACTGACAGTGCTTTCGCTGGACATATTTCTCTATCTAATAAGATATATAATGAAGAAGTTGAAAAATATTGAAGAAGTTGAAGAAATTGATGTTACAATTCTTTTAGCAAAACAAGAACTTACATTTCGCGGTCGTGATGAGAGCCATAATTCTTCAAACATGGGTAATTTTATAGAAATTTTTTAATTTAGTAGTTAAACGCGATCAGGAAATCCAGGATCATGTTAAAAAATAGAAGGGGTGTTCACGGGTTTGTCAAAAACAATACAAAATGATTTAATAGATTTTCTTGCCGATTACGTAAAAAATGAAATTTCAACAGAAATTAATGAAAGTCAATTTTTTTCTATACTAGCTGACGATACTACTGATATAACCGAAAAATCACAGTGTACTTTAACAATCCGTTTTGTTAACAAAGTTGGTCAGGTAACAGAAAGATTTTTAGGGTTTTTTGATGTTAGCGATAATAGATCTGCAGACGCTCTATATAGTTTAATTTCAAACGTGCTTGAGCCATATGATTACAAAAATAAATTAGTTGCTCAATTTTACGATGGTGCAAGTGTAATGGCTGGCTAATTAAACGGATTACCATCAAAAATTAAAGTAGATGCTCCAAAAGCAATTTTACACATTATTGCGCTCATAGATTACATTTAGTATTGCAAGACGGTATTACAAACTGTAGGATATTTTTTGTCGCCTACCCGAAGTATATGTGTAGCCTACCCGCATACTGAGGTCACGAGCCGCCACTGAGGTGTCTAACGACATCTGGTAACTGAAAGTCAAAGTTTTAAACGGTAATCGGTAACGACGAGGTCGTGAATTGTAAGATTTTGAAATCCCTCTTGTCTTCTTCGCTTCAGCATCCATCTGGCTTGCAATTTTTAGAAGCCATGGAAAATGGTCCAATAAGTTTTCAATTAAATATCTTTTAGGAATATTTTTAAATATTTTTAATATTTCTATTAGGTTGAAAACTTTAAAACTTTGACTTTCAGTTACCAGATGTCATTAGACACCTACTCTATAAACGTCAGTTGCAATGCGGGGATAAGCTCTCGGAGTTTCGTCACTTAGGGAAGAGATCAGCAAACCTACGCCTCTTTGATGATGACTCCAAATAGAGTCGAAAATCGTCGATTTAGAGTGCTGGTTTGCGCTCTCTGTTCTAAGTGAAAAATAAGACAGTTTTGCCTTCGCATTGCAACTGAATAAAAATGGTATATATTTTTATATCATTTTATATTAGTTTTACTCATTTGAGTAACTAGGTCCATTTTCGGTTGGAATTTACCAGCTGAACAGACGGGGTCGCGAATTATAAGTTTTTGAATTCCCTCTTGTCCTTGTCTTCTTCGCTTCAGCATCCATCTGGCTTGCAATTTTTAGAAGCCATGGAGGGGTGACCAGGAAAATGCTCCAATAAGTTTTCAATTAAATAATATCTTTTAGGAATATTTTTAATACTTTTCAATATTTTAATATTTCTATTAGGTTGAAAACTTTAAAACTTTGAGATTTCTTATAGCCTAATAAAATAAAAAAAAAGTCAAAATGTAAATTCGTACAGGTTAAAACAAATTTTATATCAAAGTTTAGGTGGGTACAAAAGATATTTTCAAGAAAGTATCCAAATCATACAAGGGGATCATTGTTTAAATAATTAAAAAGGGGTCATTTTTGCAAAAAAAGTACATTTTTAACTGCTGAGGTAATTCACTTATTAATGAAGGTCTATGGGATTTTTTTCTGCAAAGTCGAAGAGTAAATCTTTCAGATAAGACTTACTAAATTAAATTTGACCCCCTATTTAGTTAAATAATTGTATATAAAACTTTAAAAACAAATTTGCAAAAAATTATTTTTAGCGTTTTAAATAAGCACTCTAAAATATCTTATTTCACAGACTAAGTTGCGATATGTTACCAGTATTAAGCGAAAAAAAATTGGTCAAAAAATATTTAATATTTTTTGAGATATTGAATTTGTTTATTAAATGTTACTATATTTTCAATTGCAAAAACGCGGTTGTTGCCAAAGAAATATTCAACTGCTTAAGATCTCATTATTTTTATTTTTATGTAAATTTTTGATAAATGTATTGATAAATTCAAATTTCAATTAAACTCCCCCCTGAAATAGCATTTGAAAATTATTCAAATTTGTTTATAATTTGTTTTTTTAATAACGTCTCAAGGATTAAGTATTTTGAAATGCCGTTTCGATAATTGGGTTCCTGGGAATTTTTTACTAATTAACAAAAATTTCTTGTCGTTTTTTCTTCTTCTTTTTTTTTCTTGGAGTTATATTACTACGGGCCCTTTTAGGGTTAAATTTTATTAAGAATATCGAATCTCTGAGTTGTAGATTCTAGACCTAAAAATATTAAGATTTAACTAAAATCTCTTAAATAAAATGTGGCTACTTACTGAGTTACAGGGTGTTTTATTTAAAAATTTAAAAATTATTATTACCAAGTACTTTAAATCTATTTGACGTATCCTTATCATACTTAGCAGAAAGTGTGGCTATTATACAACCTACCAATTTGTGATTAATAAACGTTTCTAGCTAGTTCCAGAGGCGTGCGACAGGGGATAGTGAATGATTGACCCTTTCCAAATTCTACGCCACTGAGTGAATTACTATTGTAGCGAAATTTTTCGATTCTCCAATACTTTGTATGTAAATAACTTTATTGGTATCGATAAAGTCATCAGTTTGAGAGATATTGTAAGTTTAAAATGAATGAATGAATGAATTACAATAACTATGCCGTTTTATTTTTAACGTCCAATATCTCGAAAACGAATGACTTAATCGTTACCAGTAAGGAGTATATTATTTACATAGAAAGTATTGGACTCCATAAATTTCGCTAAAATAGTAATTCCCACAGTGGCGTACAATTTGGGAAGGGTCAACCATTAACTGTCCCCTGTCGTACGCCTCTGGTGGTAGCTAGAAACTTTTATTTATCACAATTTAGTAGACTGTATAGTACTCACACTTTCTGTCAAGTATGATAAGGATACGTCAAATAGTTTGAAAGTACTTGGTAAAAATAATTTTTATTTTTAAATAAAACCCTGTAACTCAGTAAGTATTCACATTTTATTTAAGTGATTTTAGACCAATCTTAATATTTTTAGGTCTAGAATCTACAACTTAGAGATTCGACATTCTTAATGAAACTTAACCCAAAAAGGGCCCGTAGTAATATAATTCCAAGAAAAAAAAAGAAGAGGAAAGAAAGACAAAAAAATTTGTTAATTAGTGAAAAATACCCAGGAACCCAATTATCGAAACGGCATTTCAAAATATTTAATCCCCGCGACGGTATTAAAAAAACAAATTATAAACAAATTTGAATAATTTTCAAATGCCATTTTAGGGGGAAGTTTAATTGAAATTTGAATTTATCAATACATTTATCGAAAATATACATAAAAGTAAAAATAATAAGATTTAATACAGGTTAATATTTCTTTGGCAACAACCGCGTTTTTGCAATTGAAAATAGAGTAATATTTAATAAACAAATTCAATATCTCAAAAAATATTAAATATTTTTGAACTAATTTTTTTTATTAATACTGATAACATAGCGCAAGTTATCTTGTAAAATAAGATATTTTATAGTGCTTATTTAAAACGCTAAAAATAATTTATTGTAAATTTGTTTTTAAAGTTTTATGTATATTTATTTAAATAAATAGGGGGCCAAATTTAATTTAGTAAGTCTTATGTGAAAGATTTACCCTTCAACTTTAAAGAAAACAATCCTATAGACCTTCATTAGTAATTGGATGACCTCAGCAGTTAAAAAAGTAATTTTTATGCAAAAATGACCCCTTTTTAATTATTTAAACAATGATCCCCTTGTATGATTTGGATACTTTCTTGAAAATATCTTTTGTACCCACCTAAACTTTGATATAAAATTTGTTTCGATCTGTACGAATTTACATTTTGAATTACATGTAGTGTAATTTTATTTTACTAGACTATTAATGTTTGCAAGATTTCTTCTTTCCCTTCTTTCAACATTTCAGCAAGGATTCCATCTGATTTATTGTTCTTTAATTGTCATAGAGCTACCTCTATTTCATAATTTTCTATTTTTGGTAGAGTTTCATTGTTTTCTTAATAATATATCCTTTAGTGTTGAATGTTCAGTCAACACTCAAGAATACCTTTCTTATAATATATGGGAATAAAAGTGAGTGATTTTGAATACTAAACAATAAACCTTACCATCAGAAAACTGTATCCGACCCACAATTCTTCCCAACCTTGAGGACACTGAGGAATTTCCGTAGCTTGACTATGAACTGCAACTACTCTGGTAGGCGCTTCACAAACAGAACACCTAAAAAGTTTAAAAATATTAGATTGATGTAGTCTTCAACTGTAACGCATAATCTTGTATTCGAAGCGATATATACATAAGTACATACCTTGAAATGTATCTTTGGACATTTTGAGCGGCAATGGGTGTCATCGTCATTGGTACAGGTTCAGTGGTGGACAACCAGTAACTGTATTCGTTGCTCTGGGCATAATCGCAGACATCGTTAATGTTACAGAACAGGAAAGGCATGGTATTGAATTTTCTTAGGCAACTTCCTGGGGCCCCTGTAACATTTAAGAGTGTTATTTAGTTCACAGAATCTATAAAAAGGTAAAAATTTCTGTTCGAATATCTTTTTCGAACATATAAATCATTTTAAAAATAAATATTTTTAATTCGTATAACTCCATCTTTGAAATGCAACACTGTAATAGTGTAAGCATGTAGGTATATTGACTGTGCCTTTTATATGTAGGTATGTGTTTAATTTTAATGTGTGTGCTTCAAAAGACATGTACTTTTGCAAAATATTTTCGAATACGAGAGCACCCGTTCTCACCCTCTCAGTGATTTCTCAGTTGATATCCAGGCAACATCCCTTTGCACCACTCAGGTGAAATCTCAGTCGATCTCCAAGTAACAATGGGACGTTTCGATGCCGCCGGTTCAGCGCCAGTCCATTTCATCGCCGTCATATCTCGCATTTTTTAGAATTCCTAATTAATACTAAAAATAACTAATAATTGTAACTGTCGAAAATTCGGAAATATATCAGATAGCGATTAATTGACTGGCGATGAATCGGCCGGCATCGGCATCGAACTGGCGGCATCGAAACGGCGGCGATGAAACGTCCTAGACCCAAAAATGAAACATTTTTAAGGTGGGCGGTTAATTTTATCGGCGAGTGTATTAGTATAACAAATATCTTCCCATGAAAAATAATAAACTTACCTAAATCTTGGCCATGAGATCTTTCGTTCCCCATAATATGCAATAACGAATAACCGTCCCACATTTTGACAGTATTTTTTGGACAAACGGGTACGATTTCTGATTGAGAATGCCTTGTGAAGTGGAATCCTCTGCTCTGAGGTCCTAAATATTGTGGAGCGGGTTCACCACGTTCTCCCTTAGCACCTCTGTAACCTTTAACACCGACACGACCATTGAAACCTGGCATTCCTCTCATTCCTTTAGGACCGTTTAAACCAGGAAGACCAGCAAGACCAGTGTCACCTAAAAATATGTATAAAATATCCATTCGAAAAATATATAAAAATATACACATATATAAAGATATTATGGTATAATTTAATATAGGCTTGAAAGCTGGTTTACATACCTCTATCACCCATCGCACCACGTATTCCTGGTGCCCCACCCCGGCCTGGTAATCCTTGTAATCCTCTAGAACCGTCCATTCCTGGTAAACCAATGTCACCCAGTTCACCTGGTTGTGCATCAATAGCATAGTCACCTGGTTCTCCCTTTTGTCCTCTTAATCCGGGAAATCCGTTCTGGCCTTCGAATCCAAACATGCCCATCATTCCTTTAAGTCCAGAAGGACCTGTAGGTCCAGATAAACCATCGAGTCCAGCAGTACCGCGCTCTCCTTTCGTTCCGTTGAATCCTGGCGCACCTCTAAATCCAACATCACCTTGTTCTCCCTTAGCACTATAAGCAGAATAGCCAGGTTCACCTCTAACTCCAGGTGCTCCAGGTCGACCTCTTTTTCCTATGACACCGGGTCTTCCTGCAAACATATTATAAATGACCAAAAATTTTTGGATAAATCCAAAATTTTACCTTCGGATCCAGGTAATCCTGGGAATCCCATCAAACCAAAATCTCCTCTTTCTCCTTTGACACCATTTAATGATAATCCCGGTAAACCAGCTCGTCCCATTTGTCCATCAGGTCCGAATTTTCCAGGAGCACCTTTTTGTCCAGGAAAACCGGGACGTCCGGGACTACCATCGAATCCAGGCCGCCCTCTTTCCCCTGGTTCTGCGTTTTGTCCAGGTATACCTGGCGCACCTTCAAAACCAATGTCTCCTCTATCGCCTGGGAGACCGGGATAACCTGGTTCTCCTGATAAGCCTGGTAAACCAATCGCACCAACTTCACCTCTTGAACCTGTTGGCCCTGGATATCCTATATCTCCTTGAATACCTTTTAGACCTAAAATAATATGTTAAATTAATGTAAATCAAAAATAATAAAAAATTATTTACCCTGAATTCCAGTCATGCCATAGTCACCAATATCTCCTTTTTCTGCAATACCAAAAGCTTGACGACCGGCTGGACCTCTGTTACCTTTTTGACCTCTGACACCAGGCATTCCTATCATTCCTGGATAACCCATATCTCCTGGTGCACCAGGTCTTCCTGCACGTCCGTTAAACCCGTCCATACCTCTTTCTCCCTTAGTACCGTTAACTCCAGAAAAACCCACGTCACCACGCTCTCCTTTGAAGCCAGCTAATCCAACGAGTCCCGATCTTCCTGCGAGACCACTGGATCCCTTGTCACCTCTTGCACCTGAGTAGCCTACACCTCCATGATCACCTTGTTTTCCTTTAATTCCTGGCCTACCATTATAACCGTTTGGTCCTGTTTGACCTCGTTCGCCTTTAGATCCAGCATATCCTACTACATCGATACCCGGCTCTCCAGGTTGCCCACGTATGCCTGGCAAACCATCCCTTCCAGGGTAACCTCGTTGTCCAGGTATGCCAGGTTCTCCTTGATCTCCCTGTTGTCCACTAACCGCAGATTCTCCCTTCTCTCCTGACCATCCAGGTACACCAATATCTCCAATTGGTCCTGGTAAACCTTTTTGTCCTGAAAAACCTACTCCACCTGCTGGTCCTACATTACCACGCTCCCCTTTTGAACCGAAAGGACCGACTAATCCTTTCGGACCTGAAGGACCCGCTGGACCTCTGAGACCCAAATCACCTCGATTTCCTTGTGCACCTGGTGAACCGGGAAAACCATTTGCTCCCCTGTGTCCAGGGTATCCGACTGGACCTGCGTCTCCTGAAAAATAAAGAATGAAGTGTTAAATCGTAATATTTACCATTTTGGTTTTAAACTTACCGGGAGATCCCCTTGGTCCCATGAAACCTGGTTCTCCTTTGGCTCCATATAATCCGTCTTGTCCAGGATTTCCATCTTCTCCTGACTCTCCAATATCTCCGTATTGACCTTTGGCTCCAGGTTGTCCTGGAGCTCCCATTCTACCTGGCGCACCAGGAATTACGGATCCTCTTTGACCTTTAAGTCCAGGCAAACCAGGTGATCCATAATATCCCGGAGCTCCTTTGGGACCTCTTTCTCCTTTAGGTCCAGGTATACCAGATAGACCAGATCGTCCAGCTGGTCCAAAGTCGCCTGCTAAACCTTTTATGCCTTTAGGTCCAGGG
Organism: Diabrotica virgifera virgifera; assembly: GCF_917563875.1. NCBI lineage: Eukaryota > Metazoa > Arthropoda > Insecta > Coleoptera > Chrysomelidae > Diabrotica > Diabrotica virgifera. The sequence goes on along the minus strand of NC_065443.1, from coordinate 12,267,127 downwards.
TATCCCATATCTCCATATAAAATTGGCCGTCCGTTATCACCTCTATCTCCCTTAGGTCCTTCTAAACCTGGTATACCATCAAGTCCTCTATTACCTGGTTCACCAGGACTTCCAGAAAAACCATGATCTCCCGCAATTCCTGGATATCCTTTCAAACCTTGAGGCCCTACGTACGATACACCTTGTTCTCCTGCTGGACCTGGAAGACCTGGCCAACCCGGAGAACCCATAAAGCCTTTTTCTCCTGGCCTACCCTCATATCCTGAAAGAAGCATTTACAGAATTATAATGAAAATGAACAATAACTCATTTACTTACCTGGCTCTCCAAAATCTCCTACAATTCCTCTGTCACCTCTATTCCTCTGGAGACTTCCAGCTATTGTACCTTCAATACCTCTCGCCCCTGGCCTACCAGGTTCACCTTTTCTACCTCTGAAAATATTAAGGATTCATTTAATAAAGTAATTTAGATAAGTAAGTAAAGTTAGTAAAGAAACAAAAGACGTTCTCACAATCTGTTTATTTACATCGGACGATCGGTTTCGCTGTCTATACTTTGCACAGCATCTTCAGGTCCCGGTAGAAAGTACCGGGTGTCCCAATAAGAGTGGCGCTCGGCGATATCTCAGGAACCGTTTATAGTACAGCTTTGGGAAAAAAAATTTATAAGAAAAGTTGCCTCGAGAAAAGCCTGGAAATTATTTTCATAATTGTAAGTCCACCGCTAGAGGGCGTAATTGAATATCAAAAATTAAAAAATCGAACTTTTACAAAATTTGCCTAATGAAAGGGCACTGGAAATCCGATTATCGTATTCTTCATAAAATTCTGCGCATATTTTATTTTACAAGTTTAAGTCTACCTGTGCAAATAAGAGGTGGGGGTGAGTGGGAACCTTGTTATGAAAAAATCGCTGTAAACAGCTCTTTTTCGTCAATGTAATAGTTATAATTTGTAAACAGGCTATTACGTAATATTCCAGCTAGGAGGCGCTATTTATTTTCTTTTTAGAAATCTAGTTTTCTTTGCAAAATATTAAATACAAGTATGTATTTTTTTTCCTGTATTACAAAATTAGACCAAATTAACAACAGAATACCGAAAACCGCATGTCTATACCTTTTTCCTATCTCGAGATATCTTAAGAAACGTGTAAATTTTAAACATAACTGTTGCTGTCATATAAGTGGAAATATATAGAAGCAAGTAGTGTGCTATGGAAAAAAAACAAAGAAACATTTTCCAGATGTCACCGTATATAATAAATCAAAACGAAATATGAAAAACTCTACTACTGGGGTGACTTCTTTGGGGATATTTCATATGCATTCAAAGAATGTGGCTATCATGTCAAATGCTTCTTAGTTTGTAAGAATCATCTTGAATTTCACTCTGTACAAATTTTATATAAAATTTAATAGAAACAAACCGCAACAAACCATCAATGAACAAATTTTTATGTTTTACTGATTTGACACATAATTTGACACATGATGACTTCTTGAAGTTAATACTTCTAATAGTTCTATTTTTTTCATAGCACACTACTTGTTTCCATTTTGACTTCCTTAACTTAGTTTACCCGTGACAATAACAGTTGTTATGTATTTATCTTAGTTGGGAATAGGATAATTGATATTAAAATATAATGAAATAAAAATTAAAAAATTGTGTAGAAAATCTGACGTTTTTACATTTTCTACGATTTATCGAGAGAAAAGCAAATGCGAGGAGGCAACAATTTATAAAAATTTACATATTAACGCTATTTTTTTGGTAATATTTTAAGTATTAAAATTAGTGTAATATTTAAATAAAAATAAAATTAAACTGTTTAAAATATATTTATTTCGTTAAAATCATAATAATAGAAGTATAACTTCTTACTCGCGTACAAAGTACACACACTCTTTTTTTGTTATATTTTATAGTGTTATTTGTCATATTGTTGTTTTGATTCATTATATACGATGACATGTGGACAATGTTTCTTTGTTTTTTCCATAGCACACTACGTGCTTCTATATATTTCCACTTATATGACAGCAACAGTTATGTTTAAAATTTACACGTTTCTTAAGATATCTCGAGATAGAAAAAAGGTATTGACATGCTGTTTTCGGTATTCTGTTGCTAATTTGGTCTAATTTTGTAATACAGGAAAAAATACATACTTGTATTTAATATTTTGCAAAGAAAACTAGATTTCTAAAAAAAAAATAAATAGCGCCTTCTAGCCGGCATATTACGTAATTGGCCGTTTCCAAATGACAACTATTACATTGACGAAAAAGAGCTGTTTTCAACAAGACCAAGTTTGTAAAAATCGATTAAGTAGAACAGGATTTACAGCGATTTTTTCATAACAAGGTTCCCACTCACCCCCACCTCTTATTTGCACAGGTAGACTTAAACTTGTGAAATAAAATATGCACAGAATTGTATGAAGAATACGATGATTGGATTTCCAGTGCCCTTTCATTAGGCAAATTTTGTAAAATTTCGATTTTTTAATTTTTGATATTCAATTACGCCCTCTAGCGGTAGACTTACAATTATGAAAATAATTTCCAGGCTTTTCTAGGGGCAACTTTTGTTAAAAAAAATTTTTCCCAAAGCTGTAGTATAAACGGTTCCTGAGATATGGCCGAGAGCCATTCTTGTTGGGACACCCGGTACATTACATGATATGATGCCGGTATAAGGAATGATTTCAGAAGTAAACACTGTCATATTTTTTCTCAGTTATTGCTAAAAGGAGGGATGGTGGCTAGGATGGATTTAACTGAACACAGAACAGGCTAAAACATACATACAGAGGACAGACACAACAAATGGTTTCTTTTTCTTCTTCTTATTATAGTGCGTTGACGAATTTTATCTTAAGGTCAGACGTCTGTCTTTAGCGGCATGCAAAAGTTCGCTAGTGTTATTTATGCCTGTGCAGTTCTTTATATTTCGTAGCCACGTCATTTGTTTACGACCTACTCCTCTCTTATGGCTCAGGTATCCAATTTTTCGTGCCTTGATCAAGTTGAGCAATTCTCTACTCTCGGTATTTGCTCTTCTTAAGACTCCCTCATTTCTCACCCTATCTGTCCATGGTATGCGGAACATTCTTCGAAAGATCCGCATTTCGAAGGCCTCCAACTTATTAATGGAAGATATTTTCAACGTCCATGTCTCCATGCCGAATAACAATATGGGCCATACATAACACTTAACCATTCTGTAACGGAGATTGAAGGAAAGATTTCGTTAAAATAACGGTTTAAATTTAACAAATGGTTTAAAATATATATTCCGATGGGTGAGTTGCTGGAATTTAATTAAAAATGAATATAATAAAACAAACGGTAATTTTATTGTTGTAACGAAAATGTGTTTTCGTTTAGGTCTCTCGGAGAGGGTCGAGTCGGTGTGTGTGTGAATCGTTCGAATGCTGTGTAGTGACTAAAGAAAAAACCACAAACGATAAATATGTTTGTGTTCCTTTTACTTTGACCAGCTGTCAATAAATCACTAGGTCCGGCGTACACTTTCGCAGTTTTAAGAAAACAATTTCGATGCATTCTTTGTTGACATAATGGTCTGATATGATAACTAATTTATGTGGGTGAGGAAACAGATGTTAACAGAGTAAAGCCATTTCACTCTTAGCATTTTTGTGTTTAATTTAATGTGAATTTCGAATGAATAAGTTGTTTCGCTTTTGAGAAAAAATATTAAAATTAAAATTAGCGAAATAGTAATTAGAGCGTATCGCTATATATATTGAAATAGTTTTAAATGCTAAATACTATAATCACAAAAGTCGTTTAGGTCCAGATATAATTACTGTCATGGTAAATACTTACGCTACACCTTTCAGTCCGGTAAATCCCCTCAGCTCTTCCTTGGTTGCAGAAGTCGGTTCCCCTTTCTCTCCCGGCAAACCATTTAATCCAGCCAATCCATCTCTACCAGGATTTCCACTTTCACCAACATCTCCCCGTTCTCCTTTAAAACCAATGAATCCCTCTTCGCCAAATGGACCTTTTGGACCAGGAGGTCCTTCTGGTCCTGTAATTCCTGGGTAACCAGCATCTCCGATTTCAGCTTCATCTGCTTTTATGAGATTGCCTGCAGGATATATGAGTATACCCGGGTTACCTGGTGGACCTGGAACACCTTCCAGACCATCCGATCCTGGTGATCCATCTAATCCTTCCTTTCCTGCGGGACCCGGTAGGCCATCTAGTCCTTTAGGTCCACGGGGACCTGGTAATCCCTGGTATCCCGTGAATCCAGGTCGACCGAATCGACCACCATCACCCTTATCTCCTTTTTGTCCTGGCAGTCCTAATAATGCAAAAAGGTCCTTTTAAGAAAAGCTCTTAACACACTCTGATAAAATAATTAAGTAGATATTTAGTTTGAAAGACATGGCACATGCATAAATACTTTCAGGTAAAAAAACAATTCAAAAAGTTTGTTCATTATTATCAATGTTTATCATACATAATTCATTTAGAAGTTCAGAACTCAAAGTAAATAAAATAAACTTATGCCCAATATAACAAAAGACTAAATTCTATTTCAGACCTCTTACCTGGTCTACATACTCCACAATCGTCACCACGCCTTCCTTTTAATCCAGGGAATCCGTTCATACCCTGATAACCCGGGTCACCGGAAAATCCAGGAGATCCACGTGCGCCTGGTTCACCTGGGGGTCCTTGAATTGGTGGGCCAACTCCGGGATATCCTTTTAATCCTCGGTCTCCAGTACTTCCTCTTTCTCCCGGTGGTCCGTCGTATCCTGGGAGACCTGGAATACCCGCAGCTCCTGTAGGTCCATATACTGTTTCTCCTTTAAAACCTTTTTCTCCAAATGGTCCTACTAAACCCGGTTCTCCAGGAGGGCCTGTGTTGCCTGGTCGTCCTTGTAGCCCATCTGGACCTCGTTCTCCTTTAATACTTAATCCCTTAAGCCCGGGTAAACCGGGTCTTCCTGGTGGTCCTGGCTTTCCTGGTTCCCCTAACGGTCCTGGACTTCCTTGTCGTCCGGGAATTCCAGACATACCTATATCCCCAGGATATCCTTCAGGTCCTTGCCTACCTGGGCTTCCAATTTTTGCTGGTTCGTCATAAGTAGGATCATATATACCTGGTGGTCCCTCTTTACCTTGTTCACCTGGAAAACCTTGTCGTCCTGGTTCTCCAGGCCATCCTTTAGATCCATCTCGGCCATAGTCTCCCTCGTATCCAGGTGCTCCTTTATCTCCTTTTTCACCCGGTGGTCCGAGAGGACCTGGACGGCCCTGCTTTCCAAATGGTCCATCTTCACCAGGATCTCCTTTGAAACCAGTTTCTCCTTTACGTCCGGGTATACCCTAAAAATCAATAAAAAATTAGGTTATTTGGAATTCTTTATGTTTAAAATCCTGGTTGTTTTCAACTACGGCACAAATTAAGTATACGGTATACTTACAGGTTGACCATGATCTCCCATGCGACCTTTGACTCCCCATTCTCCCATTTCACCCTTCTGACCCTTTTCTCCTGGTTCTCCCTTCAAATGGTAACGAATCGGTTCCTGATTCCAATCTCCTTTGGCAAACCCTTCACCCTTTTCTCCTTTTGGCCCTTGGTCTCCATCACTACCACGTTGACCCGGCCCACCATATCTGGTGTCTCCTGCGTCTCCCTGCACTCCTTTAGGTCCCGCCTCACCCGTAAGTCCCTAATAAATCAAAATAGCAATGTATAATAAATGCCTAATCAAATAACAACAATTTTGAATGTATTTCATCAATTATTAACTTACTGGAAAACCTGGTGAACCGCGGTAACCCATAGATCCTCTGGGACCTTGAAAACCGTTAATACCTTGAAAGCCATCTACTCCAGCTATACCCATTTCTCCTTTCACCCCAATGGAATTTCCTCCTCCGTCTCCTGCTTCTCCGGATAATCCTTGGGCACCATCGGGACCTGGAGAACCGCGTTGACCTGGTCGTCCTGATCTACCTGATACACCAGGTGCTCCATCTGCTCCATCGAAACCGTCTAGACCCGGTGAACCTCTAACACCAACTTCTCCTTGTTCTCCCTATGAGTGAAACGTGTTAATTACGTACTTATAGATTTAATAATAGCTGGAAATGATACTTACTGGTCGGCCTGATATTCCTTGTAGTCCTGGAGGTCCTTCGTCTCCCTAAAAATTAATTCCATTTGAAATTACAAAAATATTATCTTTTCTATTGTTATTCAGCTTATTAGTGCAGTCACTGAAGGTTTTCACATCCGATTTCGATAAACCTCCATCGACTTTCATGAAAATTGGTAAGTAATTAGAATTGCTCATATCCACCTTCAGTGAGTGCACTATAATGTTTATGTAATATTCATAAAAACCACCTACCCTAGGTCCTTTATCTCCAAAAATTCCGTATTCTCCATCAGATCCTTTTTCTCCTTTTGGTCCTGGTGGTCCCGGATAACCTGGATCACCATAATCTCCAGATCTAGCAGGAGCTCCGTGAATACCTTCGAGCCCAGGAGTTCCTTTTATCCCCGAACAATCGCATTTCCAATCTTTGTAGGGATTCGAACAACCTCCACACTGAAACAAAATGTAAATGTTAAGTATTGCTAAGCGGTAACAAAAATAAATATTAAACCAATTAAAGATTGTTTATCAACCGAAATTTTCGAAGTGGAATGAAATCTTCCAACTGATGGAAAAACATAGAAAAAAGAAACAACAGTTTCTTATCTCGATGTTCTTCTAAATAGAATTCTATCTTCTAAATCCTGAAGTTTAAAATGGAAGTTTAAATGAAGTTCTGATGTAATACACACAAGATTGAACAATGATCTACACTACATCATGTATTTGTGCGTATATGGTTCAGAAACTTGGTCACTTACAAAGAATGACCAAGAACTGCTCGAACGTTTCGAGCAAAAAATCCTAAGAAGAATATATGGAGGGATAAAAGTACAAGGTTTGTGGTGAAGGCTCCATCTTTAAATGAACATTGCAAATACTCTGTCTTTGTCTTACTAAGTTTTAAACCTTTTTCCTCCAGAGCTTGTCTCCACTGTTCCAGTTTTTGTTCTAAGTCTCTTTCACTATTTCCTACTAACACGACATCATCAGCATACATTAAGCACCATGGAATGTTACCCTGTAGTTTCGCTGTTATCTGGTCCAAAACTAATAAGCACCGAGCCTTGGTGCAATCCTACTTTCACATGAAATTTATCAGTCTCTCCCACACCTGTGCTAACACTAGTCGTTACTCTCTCATACATATCCCTCACAATCTTTGCATATTCACCAAGGCCTCCTTTCTTATTGAGTGCCCACCACAGAATCTTTCTAGGAACTCTATCACATGCTTTCTCAAGATCAATGAATACCATATGAACGTTTGTTTCCTTACTCCTGTATTTTTCCATCAACTGCCTTGATAATAATAATGAAAATTGCATCTGTTGTTGATCTGCCCTGCATAAAGCCAAATTGATCTCCAATTACTCTTTCCCATATTTTTATGTTCTGGCTAAGCAGTTTTATAGCCCTGTATTTTGTACACTGTTGTATATCTCCCTTGTTTTTGTAGACAGGTACTAGTATACTGCTTCTCCATTCGTCTGGCATTTGTCCAACTTAAACCTGCTAGCCACCTTGTTCCTGTCTCTCCCAATGCTCTCCATACTTCCCCAGGAATATCATCTGGTCCTACCGCTTTTCCTTTCTTTATTTTTTGAAGCGCTTGAGCCACTTCCTCGTTTGTTATTTTGGTGACCATTGCTGCTACTGTCTCCGTTGACTCTACAGACTGTCTGTCAAATTCTTCATTTAATAAGCTGTCAAAGTACTTTCTCCATCTCTTTTTGACATCCTTTTCGTGAACTAGTATTTTATTATTTTCATCTCGGACACATCTAATCTGATTAAAATCTTTTGCTTTCTTTGCTCTCTGTTTGGCTATTTTATATATCTTCGTTTCGCCTTCCCTGGTATCAAGTTAATCGTATAGGTTTGAATACGCTTCTGCTTTGGCTTTTGCTACTGCTACTTTTGCTTCCTTTTTAGCCACCATATAGTTTTGAAGATCTGTGTTGGATCTGGTTTCTTGCCACTTTTTACATAATTTTGCCTTTTCTTTTATTTTTCCTTGTACTTCGTTTGACCACCACCAAGTCTCTTTATCCTCAAACTTTTTCCCTGACGTTTTCCCAAGTATTTCAATAGCAGTATCTCTAATACTACTGGCCATTTTTCTCCAAATTGTATTAGAGCTTCCTTTCATGTTCCAACATATTTTGTCTACTATTCTTTCCCTGAATAGACCTTCTTTCTAATCTTTTAGCATCCACCACTTGATTTTTTGTGGTCCTCTCCGATATTTTGGTTTAGCTTCACTTTTTACTTCAATGTCCAGAACAAGCAGCTTATGTTGTTGGCTTACTGTCTCACTAACTATTGCCTTGCAGTCCTTGCATTCACGTATGTCTTCTTTCCTTATCATGAAATAGTCTATTTGGGATTGATGTTGTCCACTTGTGTACGTAATAAGATGAGTTTCTCTCTTTTCCAAGAATGTGTTAACAATCGCCATATCTAGTGCTGTTGCTAATTCAAGCATATCATCTCCAGCTTCATTTGTAGTTCCAAAGCCTAATCCCCCATGTATTGCTTCGTATCCTGCCTTGGCTTGGCCCACATGTGCATTGAAATCACCTCCTATTATAACTTTCTCCTCTGACGGAATATCACTCAGAACGTCTCCTAATTGGTCATAGAAAGCTCTTCTTTCATTCTCACCCAGACCTGTACCAAGACAACTTAGAGCATGATTTAAAATCTATTGAAATTAGAGCGTGGAGAAGATTTGCCAGAGACAGGAGCGAATAGAGGATTATACTGAAGAAGGCTTTGGCTCCTAAAGAGCTGCGACGCCACTGATGATGACTTACTAGATTATTAGAGGTTTCCACACTTTTGGTCCACTCTATATGAGTTAATATCGAAGGATGTCACACATTTATCGATGATTTCGACATGACAGACAAAATTTACTCGTGCATTAAATGTTTATTTCATCGTTTTATTGTTCGACCTTCTAGATAAATTTTTTTTTGTAAACATTTTTTTATCTAAAATTAAATAATTGTTGACATTTTCAAGATGAAATAGTTATTTCTTGGTTTGGTGTTCTTCTGTCATAAACAAGGTTTTTGATTGGTTAATCTTATTAATTCATTTCGTAATTTTCGTTTAATTCAGTGGAAAGATATAATTAAAATCATAATTATAATAAAAGCAATTATTATTAAAATAGGGAAAATATTATGTTTTTAATTTATCGAACAGCCGATAGCCGATAGCACTTCCGGTATATATTCACCTTTCTTCTGTGAAATATATTATTCCAATGCTTGTATTTACAGATATTAGTACTAAAAAAAAAGTGTTGAATAGTATTGAATACAGAAAGCAACGGGAAGTCTGCTCTCTTGTTGCTTTCTTAGAGAGGTTGCTGCTATCGTACTCAAGTCTGTTTTATTACTAAAACAACCAAAATGTTTCCACAATTAAAACTTCCCCTGTTCCAGTGTTTCCATACATCAAAGTTTGTCCGACTAGACACCGTTAAGCTATTAACAAATTTTCAGCTTGCTATTAATAAACTTTTTTTTGGTATATACGCGGGATCCAAACCTAGTATCTCTTTAAATGTTTTGTTATCTTGATATTATAAACAATTATTTAATTATAGAGAACGATCAATTAATATTTTGATGATTCCGCTATTATCGTTAGTGGGTTATCACAGCCCAACTGACAAATTTGGCAGACAGATACGTCGGAAGAGCTAAGATAATAATTTAAAAATATAAATGCAATCGCTGCGATGTTGGATTCTTCCAAATTGGTTAAAAATAGTTGTGGAAATATACAATAACCTTCATAGTTTTGCCGGAAATGAATGATACTGTTAAAGTGGGACAAATTTTTGAAATAAAAATGATAAATTTGATTATTGAACAATACTCAATTGAATTTATTAGAGAATGAAACAGTTCGTGGATGATAATCCGTTAACGAGTCAGTTATTTTAAGTACAAAGATATGAAACAAGTTTTGAGAAAGGTAAAGACATTGATTACAAAGATGAGAAAAGTGAAAAAGTATGCGCGAAACAATTCACGGACAATACAAAAAACAATGCAATGATAAAACATAATGTTCTTAAACTCCTAAGTGGGCATAGAGCTTCAGTGAAAACGCGCCATCGGGTTCTATTTTGAGCTAAGGCCTTTACCTCATTCCAAGACTTTCCTTGACCTCTTATCTCGTCCATGACGGATATTCTTCAAGTTTGTGCTGGGCGACATATTTTTCTTTTTCCTTGGGAATTCCACTTTAGGGCTGTCTTTGCAATACTGGAACTATTTTTTCGGAGTGTGTAACCGATCCAACTCCACTTTCTGGACTTTACTTCATTTTCTATCCTCTTTTGTTGGGTCGGATGTAGTAGATCTTCGTCTCTGGTGATGTTTGGCCAGAAAATACGAACAATTCTTTCGTTTTTACCACTTTCCAGACTTCACATCCGTAAAATAGAACAGACATGACATTAACCTGGAATATTCGGATCTTTATCCTTGTAGTATACTCACCAGACATCCAAACAGGGTTGAGCATGCTGAATGCTTGTTGAGCTTACGTATCCTCATAAGAATATCGTCTTCTGTATTGTAATGACACTTATTGACAGTAAATAGCGTGTGGTTCCTTGCATTTATTCTCATGGATTTTGTTTTACTAATACTGTGGAAAGTGTTTCCATTTGGTCAGCCACATCTTGGAACCTTTGTCCTAATAGGCAGATATTGTCGGCGTACACTAGATCGCTTAGGCGTGTGGTTAACGTCCATTGTATTGTATCACTCTTGTGTCGGAGTCTAGTTTAGAGAGAACATAGGCTATAGCTATGTTAACCCTTAAGTACTAACACACCGTCTCTCAGACGGCATCGCTTGTTGATAGTGGGATATATCCCTTCCTGGAAAATTTTGAAGGTCACCCGTTTATGACTTTTTAAGTTGAGTTGTTATTTAGTAGTATTGAATTCGGCAATTTGCGGCAGGTTGTTATTCGAAAGATATTTAGACTCAAAGTGTGATTTCCGTCTAATAGATCTGTCCGATCTGTTAGATCCGTCTAATCCGTTAGTGTTTGTGCCCAGTTCGTCATTAAACATAATGTGCCCCAGTTCGTCAAAAAGTTCATATAAGGGGATAAAGACTAGGAGGAAACTCTTTTGAAATGACTTGATGAGGTAGAAGACGACATAAGCGAAGTGGGATCAATTTGTGATGAAAATGTTGCCACTGACTACCATTGCTACACTGTACAAATTTTAGTGCCTGTCAGTTTTTTTTTTGTTTTAAAATTTTTTAAAAACTTTTTTATTTTCATGTTTATTACTCTTTGTTTAACTCGATTTTAAATTTTTATCAATATTCTTTAATTTGTTTCATTTTTATCACACTTTTTTTCAGGAATAAAATGTCACACAAACAATCCTTCCATTCTTGTTATAGTGTTTTTTATTTTAATAAATACAGAAAAACTAGATCAATTACTGTGTTTTTTAGATCAGTAATTCTTTCAGTAAGTCATTGAAATATTTTTTTGCATTAAAATATTTAACAAAAAAAAAATAACCAGTAAAATGTTAAACCCGTCTGTCAAGCGGTTAGTTAGTGTTTACGTCATTGATTTAAGATTTTAGTACTTAAGGGTTAAAAAGAAACGGAGAAAGCACGCATTCTTGTCTCACTCCAGTAAGTACGTCGAATTCGTCACTATTGTGATCCCATTTTGTGTCACGCTGCATTTAGCCTCAGTGTACAGTGACTTTATTATAATGGAAATTATTTTATGCGATGTTTCTTAGTTCTAAAATTTGCTCTGAAGCTACTTCCTTGTGGCATTTTTATAATTAACTATTTAGATGGGATCAATAATTTATTTTTAGACTCTGCAGATACATAACACAGGCCTGCAAAAAATATTTTTTAAAGTTGTTTGAAATTTGATAACTGACTTTTATGTACTTTTCAGCGCTGATTTCAAAAATGTAAACCATTTTTGTCTATCACGTCAGGTTTTCTCACAAATTAGGGGGTATATTTGGGTATAATAACAAAATGTAAGCAATTTGTCGCCTCTTTCCAACGTAATAAAATTTATTTTATTTATTAGTCATGTTCTAATCTACATGGCCGGTACACTTTTATTTATTTATTTACACATTTATTTTTTAAGCTCAAAAGTCCTTATAATAACGCTAACGCTTTCTGTCGAAGCTTCTTTTACTGCTTTTCCGGCTGTGGACTTGTTGAGGATCATCTCTTTTCATCACCCAGCGGTAGTCTGCTATCATGCTGACTTTTCATCTTCCTTGGTATCTTCTTTCCATTTCTTTGATGTCTCGGTGAAATTTTTCGTCCTGCTTTTCACTGACATCACCAATGTTTGCCGGGAAGTACTCAATATGTGAGTGGAGAAAGTAAAGCTTATAATGCTCATGTTACAGCCAAACTTCTTAAAGTTGTCGATCATGTCTGCGACGATTGTCTTGTAGTTTGGATCTCTTTTGTTACCGAGGAAATCGGTTTTGTTCAAAAAGTTGGGATCTCTCAATAGTTTTCTAATGTCCAGTCTGACAAAGATTTCTTCCTTTAGTTTTGCCGTGCAGAAACCAGGATACTGTCCACAAAGATATCTGAAACACTCCCCTTCTTTATTCAGTGCCTTGAAAAATTGTTTAATCAGCCCTAACTTAATGTGAAGTGGTGGAGTTATGACCTTTTTGGGATCCACAAAGCTTTTCCTCTCAACATTTTTAACTCCTACTTGTAGCTTTCTCTCAGGGCCCAATCTTTTTTATGTAGTGTTGCTTTCTATCTCTACTGTCCCATTCATAGAGAAAGCAAGGGAACTTTGTATAGCCACTTTGTTGACCAAGCAGCATTGAAATAACTTTTAAATCACCACATAGTGTACATTTGTGGTCTGAGTAGCAGAGTTTGCTTAACACCAGGTCATCTTCTTGGGAGAAAAAAGATACAAATGCCCTTTCCGTACATCGATACCAAGAGAAAGATGTATCCGGAACCAGCATATGTTTATTTTTTATTCTAGATCCTAAAACTTCTGCCGATTTTTTAGAAAGGCCTAGATCTCTTACTAAATCCTTCAGCTCAAATTGTGAAAATGGAAAGGGATCGGTTGTGCCAGGATCGTAGTATTGTACAAAATACTGCTTCTTTCTCATAATCACTATTTATTTTTGTGAAATAACTGTATTTGATAGAATGTTTTCACTATTTTTCCCGAAATCAGCGTTGGAAACAGTATGAAAATCACTTATGGCTGGTTTCTCCTAATAACTCTTTATTACCATTTTGTGAAATAACTGTACGTGATGGAATTTTTTCACTATTTTTCCCGGCATCAGTGTTGAAAACATAATGAAAATCACTTATTAAATTTTAAACTATTTTTTGATCGCAGACCTGTGTAATCAAAGATAATTGAAGTTTTTAGGACAAAACAAACCAAAAAATCAAAATTACAGACTAGTATGGCTCGTCGTATTAATTTTTATAAAGGTCAGCATGCAAAACGACTGATTTCAATACACTTGTTGGCTTACCATATTCGGTAATGAGGTCGCGTATGTATTAACATGATATAAAACCTTTGCATACTATAACATATTTTGCCTTATGACACACGATTTCTCAGCCTCAGTCTTGCCGATTTACCTGCAAATAAGATTACGATAATAATCCATTATTTGCCGCCTGATCTGCTACAATATTATGACATATTTTATTAAAGAATCTTGGAAATTAAGGGTTTTTCGGTTAAATACAGGCGATATAAGGCGCCCAGCATCTACCAAAGACGTAATGTTTCCAGTTTTTTTGTGTCTCGCATAAAAAAGCAAGAGAAATTGCCAAATTGAGTATCTGTAAATGATGAAGAGAGGTGTTAGACAGGTCTGTGTCTTGTTGCTATCACTGTTTAATGTTTAATGCATACTCAGAGCAAATGCAAATATTCAAAAAAGCGTTAGAAAATGAAGTAACATAAAAATAAATGGCCTACCCATATGTGAAATTAGATATGCTGATGATACAATACTAATAGCAGAAAATATTACAAATCTACAGAGAAGTTTAGGTAAGGTTGTTACGTTGTTACAGCGAGTGAAGAATTTGGTCTGTCACTAAACATAAAAAAAAACAAAATTCATGGTTATTTCTAAGCAAAATATTAGAAACATCAATATACACGTAAATAATAAGAAGATAGAGAGTTAAGAATTATAACTATTTAGGGACAAACATTAATGAATCAAATGATTATACCAAAGAAATCAGAGTTAGAATAGAAAAGGCTAGAAGTGCATTCAATGGCGAATGGATTTAGTGTCCGCAGTCATATAAACCCAAACAAACAACAAGTGCATTCAATAATATGAAACAAATTATTATGTAGTAGAGCTCAGCCTAAATCTTAGAAAACGAGTACTAAAGTGTATTTTCTGTTCTTTTGTATGATGTGGAGACATGGACTCTTAATAAACAAAATCCATAAGGAAAAATTTCCTGTAACTGGCTGTATACCATTAATTACAAAAATTGAAGAAAGACTTCTGTGTAAAAGGTATATTATTATTATATTCTGTGTAAAAGAGTTGACTTTCACCTTTCTCTTTGTGAAGACAGAGAAATCAACTCAACCACCCACATACACCTGGTAGAGTCATATAATGCTGTGAGGTATATCTTTTTCATTTTCACCCATCGCCAGGGTTTAACATAATACACGCCAATGTAAGACTTTTGGTCGGCGTTTTAAGGGTTTTAACCTATGTATTTTTGGTGGCTTAGCATGTAGAGCTTGCTTAGAACACTGATGATGCTCTCTTTAGAGCGAAAACGTTCTGTCTTTTAATGTAGCCCTTTATTGGGGTTTTAATAAATATACCTTTTACACAGAAGTCTTTCTTCAATTTTTCTTAATAAACAATGTCTCAATATATTGGAACCATTTATAATGTGGACATATCGAAAAATGTTAAGAATCTACTGGAGTCTGGAGAGACAGAATAACCAATGAAGAAGTAACTAAGAAGAATAGAGAATAGCAGGGAGATATTGGACTCCATCAAAATAAGAAATCTACAATATCTGGGTCATATAACACGTGGTCATAGATATGAATTCCTAAAATTAATAATGCAGGGAAAGATTTAAGAAAGGCGCAGCATAGTACTCTGGGCTAATTAGCAAAATTCATGGAAAAGTTATTTACCAGCAATTTTATTGCTGGAATCGAATCTTATTATTGTATATATTAATAATATAGGTATGCAAAGTCCGCAGATAGTGTGCTACTTTTTTTATATACAAAATGGCGCCGACAAATCGTATTTTTTTCAAATATTGCTCTATAACTCCGAAGATTTTAACTTTACAACAAAAACACCCAAATAAAAATTCACCGCAATTAAATTCTGCATAGAGATATGTTTTTCACGATCTGCTCCGACGAAAATTTTCCTCGGAAAATGCGGGTTTTCCTAACAAAAGCTCTAATTTTCAAATAAAGTTTTAGGTAAGTAATTATTAATCAATAATTAAATAACTTAGTGACATCAAAGCTTTCTTGGTATAGATTGTAATTCCAAAAGCCGGTGAAAATTAAACGAATATTTTAGCAACAATTCAATTGTTAATTAACAATTTATGATCGCAATAATAACCAAAATAATCATGATACATTGATCAAACTTATAAAGATTATAAAGATGAGATGCTTATTTAATATTTTATCGACAAAATATAAATTTTTCTTTTTTTTGCATAATTAGTCCTGTCGCCAGTAGGGGTACAACGGCCTCCTTAATTCAGATGGACTTGCCCAAGTTTTCTTTATGTATTTTGACCCGTAGAACACGAATTTTTTGGGTAACAGTCGATCCGGATGTCGATAAGATTGTTATAAACAAAGAACTAGAGGAATCACATAACAGCGATTTTTCGCAAAACAAAACATGTTTTTGTATTCTTTGGGTCATTCTAAGCAAAAAATGATTTTACAAATTTTTTGGTAGGATGCATAGTTTTCGGCATAAACGGGGTCGAACTTTCAAAAAATCGAAAAATTGCAATTTTTGAACCCGAATAACTTTTGATTGAAAAATAAAATAGCAATTCTGCTTACCGCATTTGAAAGTTCAAGTAAAATTCTATCGGTTTTGATTATTTTCATTGCTAGAAATTAATTTTTAAAGTTATACTTCTTTACCGGCGATAGAGGGTGAATTTTTATATGGTAAAACCTAGCGACCGGGCGCATGCGCATTATAACTTTGTTCTGATTGGATGTTCAAATGACATGTCAAAAATTATTCAATTTGGCGGCTGTGGCACAGCTGTAGTTAGATTGTTTATGGTTGTTGCGTTTTAAAATTTGTGTGAAAAGAAACAACAAACAAAAGTTAGTTAATAGTTAGCCAAGCCGCACACCAAAGAAACATGAAACGAAAAACATGAAACATGAAACGAAAAACATGTTTCATGAAAAGAAAACACTGCTAAACAAATCTCAAAGTTCGCCTACCAATGAAACGAGTGTGATTCATGCTCATGACACATTTTTATTTTCGGAGAGTTTCATAAATGGCCGGACATATATTTGTTTAGCAGTGGTTTATTTCCATGAAACGTAATTTACGTTTCATGTTTCTTTGATGTGCCTTATATTGCCTTTTTAAATAGTTTTCATATACCTATATTTTTGGACTTTTGGACTATTTTGGACAAGGAAAACTCATTCTAATTTGGTAAGTAGTTTTTATTATAATCATATTGTAATTATACATTTGGATTAGGTTGAAATACATACATTTATTTTCTCAAGAATGCGGATTTTAGAGAGAAATCCGAAATTAGGTTCGATTTTTATTTTTAAATTATGATTTTTTGGCGTAGATTCATTTATCTAGTAGGTATGTAATGCTTTGATTTACATACTTAATTTGATTACCAACAAAAGTTCTACCAATCTTCATATAATATATTGTTTTCTTACTGTTTTGTTATATTTTATATTTTCTTCCACAAAATTTAAACTACATAATTTAATTTTCAAAACAACTGTCAAACAGTAAAACGTTCAGTTACCGTATTTTTCCACATGATAAATTATGTGGGATTGGACGAGTGAGTCTACGCTTCGATTACGAATCAAAGCGCCACGAAATTCACGGGTTCAATTCCCGATGCAAGTTTTATTTTTTTATTCATGTTATGATTGTAAGTATATTTGCTATATAATTTTTTTTTCAGAAAATGCGTATTTAAAATTTTTGCCAACAATTATTATCGTTCAGAAATCATTTTTTCTTTGTGGCATTTTTCAATGTGTTTGTGTGCGTTTTATTCTTTTATTTTTTTAAATTCTTGGTATTGTCTTAAAAATCACATAATATGTAGTAGAAGTATAACTTCTTACGTGCGTACAAAGTACACACACATTCTTGTTTTATTGTTAAACAAAGCTATTAACACATAGTGATTGAATGATGTTTTCAATGCATTTCTAATTTGAAATCGAACGAGTAGGCGCGCATACAGAATTTCTACGTACATTACGTCCATTAAAACGCATGCATTGGGCCCGGGAAACACTATGTGTTTATACCTTTATTTAACAAATAAAAACTTATTTTTTAGCAATGCAAACAATCAAAGCCGATAGAATTTGACTTGAGCTTTCAAATTCAGTAATCAGAATTGCTATTTTATTTTTTAATCAAAAGTAATTCCGGTTCAAAAATTGCACTTTTTCGATTTTTTGAAAGTTTAACCGCGTTTATCTCGAAAACTACGCGTCCTACGAAAAAACTTATAAGACCATTTTTTGCTGAGACTCACCCAAAAAATACAAAAAAATATTTTGTTTTGCGAAAAATCGCTGCTACGTAATTCCTCAAGTTCTTTGTTTATAACAATCTTATCGACATCCGGATCAACTGTTACCCAAAAAATTCGTGTTCTACGGGTCAAAATACATAAAAAAACTTGGGTAAGTCCATCTGAATTAAGGAGGCCGTTGTACCCCCCTGGCGACAGGACTAAATCTTTAAATTTTGAAAAAAAAATAGTTATAATACGCTGGTCTAATTAGTAAAGTACAAAGAAAGGTTATTTACCAGCAATTTTATTTCTGGAATCGAATTATAAGATCCTATATATTATTATTATAGGTATGCAAAGTCCGCAGATAGTGTGCTACTTTTTTTATAAACAAAATGGCGCCGACAAATCGTATTTTTTCAATTATTGCTTTATAACTCCGAAGATTTTAACTTTACACCAAAAACACTCAAATAAAAATTCACCCCAATTTAATTCTACATAGAGGCATGTTTTTCCCGATTTGCTCCGACGAACATTTTCCTCGGAAAATGTGGGTTTTCCCAACAAAATCTCGAATTTTCAAATAATTTGTTTGGGCCAGTAATTATTTATCAATAATTATATAGCTTGGTGAAATAAAAGCTTTCTTGGTATAGATTATAAATTAAGAAGCCGGTGAAAATGAAACGAATACTTTAGCAACAATTTAATTGTTAATTAACAATTTATTGTCGCTATAACAACCAAAATAATCATGAGACATTGATCAAACTTAGAAATATTATAAAGGTGTGATGCCTATTTAATATTTTGTCGACAAAATATAAATTTTTCATTTTTTTGCCTAATCTTTAAATGTTTAAAAAAAATTGTTATAAACAAATTAACATTTCTCAAAAATTGTTTATTATATTCTAATTTTAAAAATACTTAAAATGCGTATTTCATAGGTCTTGAAAATGAATGCTTTAAAAAAATTTTCCAACCATTTGCAAAAAAGTTATGAAACAGCAAAGTAAATATACGATTTCTCCGTTGTTTATAATTTGTTTTAATTGTTTCAAAGCTTAAAAGTGAGTCTATGGTACAATCTAATTACCCACAAAGAATGTCAAAAATTAGTGCAATGGTTATATTTTAATCAAAGATTAAAAATACTTTTTTTTGTAATTTTTAGCGCAAAAGTAGAGCACAAAAGTAGATACAGAGTCGGAGCTAAAATGTTCACTCGAAGCGACTGACACGCAGCATACATTATTTATTAAAAGTGTACGTCGCGCGGCCGCCGGTCGTCGCTCCGAGTGAAAATTTTAGCTACAGTACTGTATTATTCTACTTTTGCGCGTGTAAATTACAAAAAAATATATTTATAATCTTTAATTAAAATATAACCAATAAACTTATAATCGATATTTTTTGTAAATAATTAGCTTGTACTTTAAACTCACTTCGTCACTTCTACGCTTTGAAAGCGTAAACACCGTAGTAATCGTATGTTTATTTTGCTGTTTCATAACTTTTTGCAAATGGTTGCAAAAAAGTTTTAAAGCATTCATTTTCAAGATTATTGAAATGCGCATTTTAGCTATTTTTTAAAATTATAATATAATAAAAACTTTCTGAGAAACGTTAATTTGTTTATAACTATTTTTTTTAACATTTAAAGATTATGTATTATAATGTATCATAATTATTTTGGTTATTATTGCGACCATCAATTATTAATTAACAATTGAATTGTGGCTAAAATATTCGTTTAATTTTCACCAGCTTCTGGAACTATAATCTAAACCAAGAAGGCTTTTAAGTCACCAAATTATTTAATTACTTATCTAAAACTTTATTTGAAAATTAAAGATTTTGTTGGGAAACCCGCATTTTCCGAGGAAAATTTTCGTCGGAGCAAATCGGCAAAAACACGTCTCTATGCAGAATTTAATCACGGTGAATTTTTATTTGAGTGTTTTTGTTGTAAAGTTAAAATCTTCGGAGTTATAGAGCAATAATTGAAAAAAACACGATTTTCGTGCGCCATTTTGTTTATAAAAAAAAGTAGCACACTATCTGAGGACTTTGCATACCTATATTATTAATATATAGGATCTTATAATTCGATTCCAGCAATAAAATTGCTGGTAAATAACTTTTCCCAAAAATGGCCTATTCTCCGATAATCAGCCCAGACTATAGGTAGAAGAAAAATGTCCTGGCTGAGAAATCTCAGAGAATGGTTTGGATGCAGCTCAACTGAACTCTTTCGGGCACTAGTGTCAAAAGTTAGAATAGCAATGATGATTGCCAACCTTCGTCGCGGAGATGGCACGTAAAGAAGAAGAAACGGTGAAGATGACCAAACTAAAAGCAATGTTTTGTATGATTAAACAATAAGTATTTTGCTTAAAATAAATATTTTTAAGAGGTACATACAAATATTGCTGGTATTTGGTTTGGCACTGACTTTTATCTTCGTTGGAATTGCGGACAAATGACAAATGATATCTATCGGTA
Source organism: Diabrotica virgifera virgifera (assembly GCF_917563875.1). Lineage (NCBI taxonomy): Eukaryota > Metazoa > Arthropoda > Insecta > Coleoptera > Chrysomelidae > Diabrotica > Diabrotica virgifera. The sequence goes on along the minus strand of NC_065443.1, from coordinate 12,246,605 downwards.
ACTAGAGCGGTGCCCATAAAATGATTTGATGGCAGTGTGGTTTATTTTGGTTGGTAATTGCTTAAGAACCGGCATTTTATCTCCGGAGTTTCACTGAAATTTCGAATAATAAACATATAAAACAGTATACTTCGGATTCGTTTATGTTTCCGCATCTATTAACCTATTAATACGGTTGCGAAATCAGTATAGGTATTTTGGGAAGTCAGCTATGATACTATTACAGGAAATTGGTGTTTTGATTTACATATTTTTGGTACCTACATTCCATGTCAAATCACTCAGGCAAAAAATTTTTCATCTCTGATTTGTCTGAAAATTGGTATATAGCTTCTGCGGGACGTAAATATAAGATATTTAAGGTCAAGAAATCTTCTTCTTCTTTTTTTCTCAAAATGTTATTTTATGCGATTTTACAGTGATTTGGTGTTTATTTAAACAAATTTGCATTTTCTGTCGTAAAGTATCAATGAAAAACATAATATTTTAATAGAAAGGACTCAAAAATGTCATTATATGGCATTATAACAAGTTATTTTGAATCAAAACAAGTTTTTGATCAAATTTAATAGTGTAAAAAACGTTAAAATGCCGTTTTTTACATTTTCCTCCATTCTCAAAATACATCATCATCGATTTGGCTGAAAATTTGCCCACAGATAGCCAAAAGATAGGGCTTTAAGTGGTTAGAAGGATTTGAATTATATTACCATACCAAAAAAGTTACATGCAGTAATATCAGACCAAAAGTATATATTAGTCCAGTCGGGATAGCATTTGACCTTGCGGGATAGTAGCCTAAATTTAAAATCACGAATGAATTCCTCCGTTACGTTAGCCGCCATCTTGATTTTAAAGGAGAACCTGTTTTGCTCAATACCTCCGCCATTTTTAACTTTTCGACAAAAATGGTAGGAACTGAAATTGTTCCAAATAAATCGTATTTACAATTATTACAATTTCTTTTTAACAATTTTTGTGGTGAGGTCGATATTTTCGAGTTCATTTTACTTACAGTAGACGTCTATATTTTTGACTATAATATTGCATGTAACTTTTTTGGTATTGTAATATAATTCAAATCCTTTTCACCACTTTAAGTCCTATGTTTTGTCTATTTGTGGGCAAATTTTCAGCCAAATCGATTATGATGTATTTTGGGAATGGAGAAAAATGTAAAAACGGTATTTTAACGTTTTCTACACTATAAAATTTGATCAAAAGCTTGTTTTGAATCAAAGTAACTTGTTATAATGCCATATAATGACATTTTTGAGTCCCTTCTATTAAAATATTATGTTTTTCATTGATACTTTACGATAGAAAATGCAAATTTGTATAAATAAACACCAAATCACTGTAAAATCTCATAAAATAACATTATGAGAAAAAAAGAAGAAGAAGATTTTTTGACCTTAAATATCTTATTTGTACGTCCCGCAGAAGCTATATACCAATTTTCAGACAAATCGGAGGTCCAAAATTTTTTTTGCTCCAAAATTGAGTGATTTGAAATGGAATGACCCTTTTACTTTTACTGTAGTCTTACAGGAAACTTCTTTCTTGTAAGGCTTCTTCGTATTAGGTGGCCTTTTAACGAAGGTTGGCGATCACTTCTTTAACCTTCGGATGACCAAGCGGGGGAAATTGTGACACCAGCGTATGTTTTTCTTTGATAAATTCAAAAGTATTTTCAATTTTTAACTCATTATTTTTTTTTATGTGACTTTAATATCATTCTAGATATCCTCATATTTTGAAATAAAAAAAATTAGATATATTTTACGAATAAGAAATATATTCTGAAGTTGATGTTTAGTAAAATACCGTCTATAATGTGTAATTCCAAGTAGTTTTACGCTAATGACGTCGACTTTGCAAAGTATCAAAACATTTACTCAACCTAAGAGCTAGCAACGTTTTCGAGCAACTATTTTAAGACAGCTGATTCTTTAATATATTATTCCCTATGCATCCTAGAACACTTTACTGGCCATCTGGCTACTGAGACAGGTTGCGTTCATTACACTGCGCAGCGCACCTGTACAGGTAAATATATCGAATTTAAAATTATTTTAAGACGAAAATTTTTTTTGCCATTACTTTTTAAACATTATCAGAAACATGAATTACAATTGCCAGACATTTCTGTGGTTGCTAAATGCGCGCCAGACGCTATTTATTATAAATAATAATAGAAAAATTTAAATCATTTTACTATGTCTGTAATTTTAATATTATATTATTAACACATACATAAATGCAAAATTAATTTGCCAGACATTAACTCGGTTGCAGTCATCAGCCAGATGGACTTAAAATCGTTTAAAATGATACATATTTTCAGCAAAACGTACGCTGGCTGTGTTAAGAAATAAGACAAAAGATACGGGTAAATATATTTAAAATTAGTTTAAGACGAAAAATTTTTTTGTCATTACTTTTTAAACATTATTAGAAACGTGAATTATAATAATTGCCCGACATTTCTCTGGTTGCTAAATGCGCGCCAGACGCTATTTATTATAAATAATAATAGAAAAATTTAAATCATTTTAGTATGTCTGTAATTTTAATATTATATTATTAACACATAATTAAATGCAAAATTAATTTGCCAGACATTAACTCGGTTGCAGTCATCAGCCAGATGGATTTAAAATCGTTAGAATGATATATATTTTCAGCAAAACGTACGCTGGCTGTGTTAAGAAATAAGACAAACAAAAGATACAGGTAAATATATTTGAAATTAGTTTAAGACGAAAATTTTTTTGTCATTACTTTTTAAACATTATTAGAAACATGAATTATAATTGTTAGACATTTCTGTGGTTGCTAAATGCGCGCCAGACGCTATTTATTATAAATAATAATAGAAAAATTTAAATCATTTTACTAGGTCTGTAATTTTAATATTATATTATTAACACATACATAAATGCAAAATTAATTTGCCAGACATTAACTCGGTTGCAGTCATCAGCCAGATGGACTTAAAATCGTTTAAAATGATACATATTTTCAGCAAAACGTACGCTGGCTGTGTTAAGAAATAAGACAAAAGATACGGGTAAATATATTTGAAATTAGTTTAAGACGAAAAATTTTTTTGTCATTACTTTTTAAACATTATTAGAAACGTGAATTATAATAATTGCCCGACATTTCTCTGGTTGCTAAATGCGCGCCAGACGCTATTTATTATAAATAATAATAGAAAAATTTAAATCATTTTAGTATGTCTGTAATTTTAATATTATATTATTAACACATAATTAAATGCAAAATTAATTTGCCAGACATTAACTCGGTTGCAGTCATCAGCCAGATGGATTTAAAATCGTTAGAATGATATATATTTTCAGCAAAACGTACGCTGGCTGTGTTAAGAAATAAGACAAACAAAAGATACAGGTAAATATATTTGAAATTAGTTTAAGACGAAAATTTTTTTGTCATTACTTTTTAAACATTATTAGAAACATGAATTATAATTGTTAGACATTTATGTGGTTGCTAAATGCGCGCCAGACGCTATTTATTATAAATAATAATAGAAAAGTTTACATCATTTTAGTATGTCTGTAATTTTAATATTATATTATTAACACATAAATAAATGCAAAATTAATTTGCCAGACATTAACTCGGTTGCAGTCATCAGCCAGATCAAATTAAAGTTGTAGGGTATTCCAGTAATATATTAGTTATTACAGAAAGATAGCGGTAGAGTAGACTGGCGGAAAGAGACAGGAATAAATCTACCTACAGTATTTAAAGAAATTTTTATTTATCTCAATCTAGCTGATAATGACAGAAATAAATATGTAAAATGTTAATAAATAAAAATTAATTAGGTTGTGCTTTATCTGTTTTACAGATAGTACCGTCCACTTGGCACATTGATGTTGGCAGTGGCGTTAGTGGAAATCCAAGTACTTTTTTAATATCAACCTTGTTGGTCATAGAAATTCCCAAAAGTCGGCCATATTTATTTAAATATTCCAATTCACACGAATGGTGATAAAAAATTAAACTATTTAAAGCTCTAATATCATTAATTTTTTTAATAACTCTTGATTTTGTAATTTTGTTACCCACTCTGTTATTTTATCATATATCTTAATATCATTACAGGAATGTAAAATTTGTTTCTTACACTTCAATTATTTTCGATCTTTTCCACAATAAAAACATATTGTTTTATTACCTGTGTCTGTTGACTCATGATCATCAATCGGCGGGATTTCAGGACAAAAGTTTGTTTCTTGGAAATTTGAATTGGTACATGAACAAGAAGAAGCCTCGTCATATGCCACTGTTTCACTTATACTAATTGAAGTTTTTGGTAATAATGTCTTAGAACTAGATTTACCAGAAAAACATGTCGACGATAAATTGGAAAATTCATCACTATCTAAAACAGTGTCACTCACACTTGACAGCGAAGAACTTGATGTATGACGAAGATTTGACAAAACTGAATTAATATCAGATATGTTACGATACTTAGCCATTAAGGCTGCAAAAGAATTGACCATTTTTTATGGTATCCATCAGTGGTATTCACTTGGTCCGGCAACCGTAGGTACATTATTATATTTTAAATTGTATTTAATACGCGCACTCAAAACTTCTTTACACTTTAACAGTTTTTCATCCACAAAAGTTATTACATTCTCGTTTTTTTCCTTGCAAAACACACATTGTATTTTATTTGCCATTATATTGTATCACAATTACTTTTCACCAAATAGAAACTCGACAAGATTCGTTAACAAGTTGTGAATTTATTGTGACTGACCCATCTTAATAACATGTGCGGACAACATTCACCCCCGAAATTGTCGTATCTTTTGTTTGTCTAGTTTCTTAACCCAACCCACGCGATCGTTTTGCTGAAAATACACATTATTTTTATGATTTTAAATCCATCTGGCTGGTGAATGCAACCGAATTAATGCCTGGCAAATTAATTTTGCATTTATTTATGTGTAAATAATATAATATTAAAATTTCAGACATACTAAAATGATTTAAATTTTTCAGTTATTATTTATAAAAAATAGCGTCTGGCGCATATTTAGCACCCACAGAAATGCCTGGCAATTATAATTCATATTTCTAATAATGTTTAAAAAGTAATGGCAAAAAAATGTTTAGTTTTAAAATAATTTTAAATTCGATATATTTACCTGTACAGGTGCGCTGCGCAGTAATGAACGCAACCTGTCTCAGTAGCCAGATGGCCGGTAATGTGTTCAAGGAAGCATAGGGAATAATATATTAAAAAACCAAGTGTCTTAAAATCACTGTTTTCCCGACGTTGCTAGCTCTTGGTCCAATACACACTACACATGACACTAATACTCATGTTGTGACTGGCTGAATGACATAAAATCCATGCCATAAAAAAAATAAAAAAAAAATTAAAAAATAAATTTAAAAAAAACTTAATTTTTTGTTAAATGTCATTTTTGACATTTTTGACCTGGGGTCATTTTCCCCCCCTTGGTCATCCGTGTGACAAAAAAAGGGTTGGTCATCGGAAGGTTAAACGCTTCCCTATCTTTGCAACGTGAAATATCTGTTCAACACTGAGGTTAGTCCAACTCTGGTGCTCCTCAGTCAAGATTTATTCTTTCATCGCAAGCCTTTTCTTCCCTCTACTCTCCCTTGCATGATGACGTGTAGCAGAGTATTTTATGGTTTCGAAGTATGTGATCCAGATAAGATGTTTTTGAAGTTATACTTCTTTAGGCACGAGGGTAAAAATTTTTATTTTACTGAGCGCATGCGCACACCGACAGTATGCTATAAACGTTATACGGGATCTGATTGGGTGTTAAAATCATCTGTCAATAATTGTTCAACATGGAGATTTTGGATAAACAAATTAATGTTGTGTATATTCGTATTAGTTTTTATTGTTGTGATGGCAGAGAAAAAAGTTTATAATTGTGGTTTTTAAATAGTTTTTTAAATTTAGTTTAAATAGTACGTAATAATTGTAAATGTTTCAGTATCCTAATAAAAAATTTCATAGATACCTACCTAATTGGAAAATTTAAAAAGATCCTATCAAAATACATAGTATGTAATGCTTTGATTTACATAATTTGTATTTCAATTCTAAATAATTTCAATTCAAAATCAAAATAATTTGATTTAATTCAGAACTGTCAAAAGTTTAATCCGTTCAGTTAGTTGATCTTTGCACATGATGACGCATGGTCTCCGTGGGGGCCCGTCCATTAATCACGTGATTTTTTTTGGCATTTTTTAACCTCCTCCCCACCCCCACCCCCATTAGTTTGAAAAAAAAGGGGGAAAAGGCCGTTTTTTGACACTAAATTGTTTTTAAATAGAAATGGCCGCCAGATCCTACGCAGGAAATAGTTACAACTTGTTCTTATAAGTATTACCTGTCGAAAAACGCTTCATCGAAGATTGGAGGTTTCACATCTGCAGAAGTAGAAATTGTGAGGAAAGTTAGACAAGGATGTGTTCTATCGCCCCTGCTGTTTAATCCTTACTCCGAGTTTATATTTAAAGAGGCACTGGGGGATTCCAAGGATGGAGTCAAGGGAGCGTTCAAGTATTACGTAACGCGATTTTTAAAGATTTTTGACCCCCCCCCCCCACAACCTGCGTTACGTAATACTTGAACGGCCCCCAAGGTGAATGGCGTAAATATCAACAGCATCAGATACGCCGATGATACGGTGTTGATTGCGGATTCCGACTTGGGTCTACAACGACTCATCGACAAGACAAACTCGACCTGTGAGCAATTTGGTATGAAGATAAACATTAAAAAACCAAAGTGATGTCAATCCGAAAAACCAAAACGTTACTCAACCTTGCACAATAAATGGGCACATTTTAGTACAGGTCAATAGATTTAAGTACTTGAGATGTTGGGTTGATAGCAGCCTAAATCTTAATCTAGAAATAAGATCGAGAACAGAATAGGCCAGAAAATCTTTCGAAAAAATCAAGAAACTGCTTTGTGATTCTCGAATCGAAATTCGACTGCGTTTATTAAAATTTTACGTCTGGGCGACTCTTCTCTATTCTGGTGAGACAAGGACTCTTAAAACAACAACCGTAAATAAATTGGAGGCCTTTGAAATGTGGATCTACCGGACAATCCTCAAAATTTCATGAACATCGCATATCTCAAACGAAGAAGTGCTGCATATAATGGCTAAGGAAATAGGACTTTTCAACACAGTGAAAGTTGGAAAAACATCATACCTAGACCACATATTCAGAAACATACCAATATGCTCAGCTTATAGTGAAAAGAAAAATCGAATGAAAGAGAAGACTAGGAAAGAAAAGACTATCGTGGCTAACAAGCATCTGACAATGGACAGGGCTAAATATTGAACAGCTAATAAGAACAGCTGAAGACAGAGAAGTTGTCATTTGAGTATGCGTCTAGGCTCTCCTTACTCCTTACTAGAGATTTAAAATTTCCGGAAAAATTGGGTGCAGGAAAAAAACCTGTTTTTTTCCGGAAAAAAACAGAAAAAAAAGTGAAAAATACGGAAAAATTGACATTTGTTACAATATACCTACTAAACAAATTCTGCATCCCGTATAAAAATCGATAAGTTTAGTAGAATTCGATAGATCTATATCATCAGAAGTGCCTTTTGTCTTTAAGTAGGTATATAAAAGACACAATATTAAAAATATTCCCCAACAAGTTAACAACCAGACTAGTTCTCTTATCGAAAGCTTGCTAAAATATGTATATTGAAAAACTCTACGAATTTTGTTCTAAGCTGATTCCCTTTGCAGCCTCTTGATGCTCGCTTTAAAGAAGAATAATTGAATGAAGACCAACTAATGGAAGCCATACACTTCATTTCTAAAATGGCTTGTTCACTAAGGCCCGGTCTTTTTACCTCCGAATAACTAGTTATCGGGAAGTTTATTTGACAGATTTACATGTAATCTGCCGGATAAACGGCGGAGGTGAAAAGACTGGGCCTAAACCTAGATGTAGGGAAGGTGGTGGCAAATCTAGCCCAATTTAGAACAAAACCTGGATTTTCTAGTCGAAATTCTTTATGGGATAGTGCAAATATGTAGTACTAATCACGTTATATGGTACCAAGGTTTATGTACATCGCAGCCACTTATGCCAATTGCCTCCCGAATTTTAAATAGACCTCCATCTTCCGCCTCTTCAGAAAGAAACTAGTCTTTACACGGCCTCATATATACAAGCAAAAAAAAATATGTTATCACAGGATAAAATTTATAAGTTGCTGCTATTCACTTAAATTTGTTTATAAACGAAAAACAGATATTTATTTACGTTACTAGACCAGATCCACTTTTAAAAGAGACTGACAAAAATCATGTTGTGATATCCGTTCAGGATGGTGAAGCGGAGATCGAGTCTGAATCAGATGCTTAGTCTGAAGATTCAGATTCAGACTCAGATAAAAATATACCACTGAGCAATTTGGTTAAATAATGTGCTTTCTACCTTTGAAGTTTCGGTTTTGACACTTCCAATTAAAGTCTCTTAGTTTAAGTACACTTAAGTCTCAATTAAAAAATATTTTCAAATTTTCCCATTTTTTCCAATTTTTCCAATGGTCTGGAAAAAAACGGAAAAAAACCTGTTTTTTCCCAATTTTCCCGTTTTTCCGATATGTTAATTCTCTACTCCTTACCAAGAAAAGATATTCTCTCTTCCGGCTTTGGCATTAAAATATCTAGCTAATTAATATTTTAACATTATTTTTCCGAAACCCATAACTTGTTTAAAACGTTATGCATAATCTCTAACTGTTTATTGATGTACGAAGAAATTAGAAATGTTTGGTCGAGCAAATTTACAAACGATTTTTCAATTAGACCAAACCGGCAATTTGAATTATTTACGATAGTTATATAACTGTATGGAAACAGCCTTTTAAATTATTCCCAATTGATCCAATGGACATTTACTCTCTAACCTATGATCCAATGATCCTCTATAAAAATAAACGTTATCCAATAACAAATTTGCTACAATATAATTTGGATAACAGTCTTTGGTAATGTGCATATGTTAAGCCAAATTAAAGATTAAATTTTACGATGTCAACAACTTGTAACTATCTCAAATCAAATTGAAATCATACGAATGTCGATTGGATTTAATGATTCTAGAGATATAGTTCAAGAGAAATCGTTAGAATACAACAAACCGGCATATTTTATGTTTCGTGGACCTTAAGAAAGCATTTGACAGAGCTACCTCTAGGAATAATTAAAACTATCGAAAACATCTACCAGAACAACACAATAAACTTAAAAGTAGAAGATGAACTAACTGACTCAATTGAAAAGCCAGCAATAGGATAAGACAGGGGGATTCCTTGAGTCCTTTATTGTTCAACCTGATCATGGATGAAATAATAAAAAAGTAAGAACTAAAAAAGGATACCAAATGGGAGAAAAACAACTTAAAATAATCTGTTATGCAGACGATGCAATACTAATCTCTCAAAGTGAAGATGATTTACAACGTATGCTGCACCAATTTAACATAACCGCCAGAAAATTTAACATGTTAATTTCCCTAAAAAAGACAAAATGCATGATTATAACAGCAAATCCAATAAGATATAAATTGGAGCTGGAGGGTCAGATAATACAAGTGATGGAGTTTAAATATCTAGGCATCACACTATCTAGCTACGGAAAGCTCGAAACAAGTGAAAGATCAAGCGAATAAAGCAAATAGAGCTGCAGGTTGACTGAATGACACAATATGGAGAAATAAAAAATATCGGAAAAGAAATGAAAGGCACAATTTACAAAACAGTTATCAGACCAAAAATGACATATGCGGCAGAAACACGACCCGACACAGAGAGGATAAAAAGTTTGCTCGAAACAGCGGAGATGAAAACCCTTCGAAAAATCGATGGTAAGACTCTATAGGACAGAGCTAGAAGTACAGATATACGACGGAGATGCAAGGTGGATAACATTAATAACTGGGTAAGAAACAGAAGAATAGAATGGAGTGACCACATAAGCCGAATGACAACAATAGGGTAGTCAGCACAGCGAGAGATGGTTCCCCAATACGAAGACGATCAGTGGGAAGACCACGAAAACGATGAAACAACAACTTACTAGAGGCACATTGAAAAAACAGACAGAGTCATGTCTATACAAAAGAAGACGAAGAAAAAGAAGAAGAGATATATTTCTATTAAATAGTAAAACTGAACCTTCTTCTTCTTCTTCTTCTTCTTCTTAAAGTGCCGTATATTTATGCGTAGATGTACATTGTCTTGTCAGGTGAGATGTTACAGTGTTGGGATTAAATTAGCCTATTTATTCATTTCTCTCTCATACGTCTCCATAGCTCTTGTCTAGGAACTGTGTCGTATACCTTCTCAAGATATACAAATACCGAATGTAGCTCTCTTTTCTTCTGGCTGTCTGGCTGTCTTGGGGTATTTCCAGTGTTGCCAATCGGCGTATAATTATCCGATTTGCGTATCTTTTTGAGAGTTGTCGTATCTTCTTCGTATCTTTAAATAAATCGGATATTTGCGTATATTTTTCAGTGTATCTACCAATCTACTACAAGAGACTAGTAACAAAAATAAACTTCTCCGGAAAAAATCCGCCTTTCATTCATATATTCCCAACAACACAATAATTCTCTTTGGTCCCACAAATAAACCTGGTCTTTGGACAAAAGGGACCTGTACGAATTGTTTTGTTTAGAATTTGAATGCACAATGCACAAATTTTTCCACATACTGATCCAACTCAAATTTCAAAAACAGGGATTCTGCCGTCCGATTTTATTTATGGGCTTTTAGTCTTTGATAGCCACTGCACGATTTAGTTTTATTTTTATTTTATGTAGTGTAATGCTTAAGTAAACGTCTGTTGGAATAAGTTTTGGTTTGTGAAAATACTTTTTTATAATGGATAAGCGGTAAAATTAGAAAATGTTGCTAATATATTTGTTTCCTAATTTAAAGAAGTATTTTCATTGCTATTTGTTCTACCATTTTCAAACGCTAGTGTAGAAAGGGTTTTCAGTAATGTATTCAATATTAAAAAAGATAAAAGAAACCAGGTGGATCCTAATCCTAAGGTAGGGGGAGGGGTTACAACTACTGGATGGTCTCTGGGAGGGGTCGGCCCCAAAATTGCAACTTTGAGCATTATAAAGTGAGTACAAAGACATACAAATTTTTTTTGTAATTCCATCATCAATTTACCCTGCACTTCTCGTAGACTGTTATAGATGAGGTATAGTTGTCACTATTTTGGGTCGTGCCCCTCTGGGTGGTATGGAAAGCTCAAAGTACATCCAAATGGTGGGGGGCTACAATCCCCCCGTGGTTACGTCTATGAGCGTATATTTTCGTGAGAAATCAGATCTTTTTCGAGCGATCATCGGATAATCTAGAGAAATGCGGTTGGCAACACTGGGTATTTCTCCTGTATCATAAATGTGATTGTATAAAAGGACAAATATTTCATCTGGACCTGGGAGAGACAATGGAGACTCACAAACTTTGCTATCATTAAGAATATGATACGATTTTGATAGGTGGGATGATAGGTGGGACTGGGACACGATTTTCCCACAAAGACATACATAATGAAACTTGGAAATTTCTTGATAATGAAACGATTTTTAACCAATCAATATAAACCAATGTTTTGCATATTAAAAAATTTGCTATATAAAACTTATTGTAATTCAATAATTCGCAGAAATTATATGCATACACGGCATTCTGAACATTACATACAAGTCTACCTATGTCATTCCCCTACATTTGTTTGTAGGGCAAAGTTTACTAACGTATTAAATTTCTTAATAAAATAGTTCACTCAGTAGGTTCTCAATAAAACAACTTGGCTTTCTAAACATAGAGTGAAAAGTGATATCCACACATTATTATGAAGTACAAGGATGCTGCCATCATTCGTTAAAAAGAAATAAAAAATAATGTAGGTAGTCGATCCAGTACGACACATATTTTCATTGCATCGACGGTAATGGTTTCTTCTTTCTTCAGCCTTCAACTCATCCTTCAACTCGATTCTATTTCATTTCTATCAAAATATACGGTGAACCGCCACGGCTGCAACAGAGGTTCATTAATAGACCGGTAGGACAGCCGTTCACGATTTTGATTAGCATCAGGAACTACAAAGTCAACAGTTATTACCCCACACACACTGTTTGCTCTCTGTAATTTTCAATTTCACGTTTTTGACTACCGGAGAATCATCGCCTTCTGATTTCAACTATCAGATATGAAAACGTTGGCGTTGTGCACAAGTTTTAACGTTTTTTTTTGCAACTGCCAACAAATCTTTAATGATTCATTGGAGCTACTAAAATCGATTATCTATTATCTTTAATAAGAAATCGAACTTAACTGACTGATTTGGTAATATTTAGCGCGTCTATTATTATCACAATATGCCTTCGTCTTTGATAGTGTCATTTACTGCCAACGCACTGTTGCCAAAGGTTCGCAGAACTTTCGAAAAACGGTGCGAATTAATATCTGATGTAGCCTCTTAAGTCTGGATTTTTTTGAAAGGTATTACGTCAATCTTGATGTTCACATTGACAGCCATTGTTGCAAAATGGTTAATATTTATATGATTTAGTTTATGCCATGAAAAAGTAGTTTACGTATTTATTGTTTGTATTTTGTAAAAAAGAATTTACGATTGGTAATACCAACAATTGAAAGAAAAATAAATAAACAATTTGATAGGAATAATAAGTTTTGTCTTGTGTGTGTCAAGAAAAAATTATTTGATCTTTTTATATACACTATAAAATTTGTAATCACGAACAACAGTGCAAAGAATGGGAGAGATACATCATTGACTTTTTGACGATGTTTCTAGAGAAAATGCTATACACACATAATACCTGTGACAAAAGGTTGGATAGATGTCAAAGTATACTGAAATCAGAAGTCACAAAAGCAATACAGCAAGCCAAAAATAACAAAGCTTCTGGACCAGTTCAAATCGGTGCTGAGCTACTTTTGGACGAGGAAACCATTACTTACTTGGCCACTTTATTTACCCGTGTTGAGCTGCCTCCCCCCACTTGCAAAAATTAAAAAATAAATAGCCCTGATTTATGAGCTATTTATGAGCTTCCATATTCCGCAAATTAAAAATTTTGAGCTCGTTCCACTGAGCAGGAATTTAATATTTTAGTTAGGAATATTGAATCGATTTTTGCGGCAGAATTACGAGCTATTTATGAGCTCTTGAAATTATATAGTTTCGATTTTTGAGCTCATCCCCTTCACCCCCAAACAACCCTTTAATTGATTTAACTTAAGAGAAAAATGCTGAGAAAACTTAAAATATATCGTATTGCGGATATAATTCCTATAGCTTATATACTCTAAGAATAAACTATTAAATCACGTGCATTTCGATTAGTGAGCTACAATCCCTTCGCAAGAAAACCACCCTATTTTCCCAGCTTAAGAGAAAGTTGTACTTAAAATGCATTATAATAATTATTTGGTGACTACATATCATTTAATAATTTATAAGCTCCCAAATTACGCACATTTAGATCAGTAAATTGTAATTTATTTTGTATAGTGCAGTCACTGAAGGTAAAAATCAACGATTACCTTCAATTTCGAATGAACCTTCATCGATTTTCACGAAAATTGATCAGTGGTTAGAGGATACCTTCAAGAAACAAAGATGACATGGCACCACCTTGCGCCTTTACCCTGAGGGTGGATACCGCCCCTTCTCGGGGGTGAAAATGATTTTATAAAAAATAACTGCACAAATCAATAAAAGAACAAATTATAAGCAACATTTATTATATAAAGTTATTAGAATAAGTCAATACTTTTTAAGTTATTAAAGATCAAAGATTTTAATTATTCGTGAAAAAAATGCAATGTTTTGAAGCGGCTTTTCATAAATCACTGAAAAACTGTAAGTTTTTACAAAAAAGTTAATAGTAGTTTCATTCGTATAGCTTATATTCTAAGAATAAACTCTTAAATCACGCGCCTTTCGATTATTGAGCTACAACACCTTTGCAAGAAAACCATCCCATATTCCCGGCTTAAGAGAGAGTTGTACTTAAAATAATTTAAATTAATTAGTTGGCGACTACATATCGTTAAATAATTTATGAGCTCGCAAAATATACGCAGCTCAATTATTGAATTGCAATTTTCTTTCTATAGTGCAGTCACTGAAGGTAAAAATCAACTATGACCTTCGATTTCGGTAAATCTCCATTCATTTCACGAAAAATGGTGAGCGGACAGAGGATAACTCAAGAAACAAAATTAACAATAACAACTTGCGGTTTTAGCCTAGGGTACATGTCTTCTTGTATTCTATTTTTAAGTAGTGGGGGGATGACTCAGCCCCCCCCCCACTAAAATATTAAATTCCTGCTCAGTGGAACGAGCTTAAAATTTTTAATTTGCGGAATATGAAAGCTCATAAATAGCTCATAAATCAGGGCTATGTGTATGTGTTTTTTAATTTTTGCTAGTGGGGGGGGGCAGCTCAACACGGGTACTTTCTTTAACAAAATTTACAACGAAGGAAAACTATCAGATGATTGGCTGGAGTTATTGTTTATAACATTACTAAAGAAAAGCTGGCCCACCAAATGCATCAATTTTAGACCTATCAGTTTAATGAGCCACACGCACTGAAGATATATTTACGAATCACACAAAACCGAGTACTCCTTCTGTGCGAAAGTAAAATGGGTAATTAGCAATTTGAATTTAGAAGTGGTCTAAGAATTAGAGAGGCACTATTTTATACGCGCGTTCTCTTACACAAAAGTTGTGAGTTTTGAAAAAACGATTATGTTTTTTCAATTGGGAGTTCAATATACAGGGTGTAACAAAAATACAGGTCATAAATTAAATCACATATTCTGGCACCAAAAATAGTTCGATTGAACCTAACTTACCTTAGTACAAATGTGTACATAAAAAAAGTTATAGCCCCTTGAAATTACAAAATAAAAATCGATTTTTTCCAATATATTGAAAACTATTAGAGATTTTTTATTGAAAATGGACTTGTCGCATTCATATGGCAGGAACATCTTAAAAAAAGATAAAAGTGAAATTTGTGCACCCCATAAAAATAAAAATAAGACCTGGTAATAATATGAAAATTTATTGTGAATTCACATTTTTTAGGTATATTTTGAAACATATTAATATTTCGATAAAAAATCGTTTATCGCAAAAATACTAAGAGGCAAAAAAATTTTAAAAACATTGTGATTAGCTAATGGTACCACAATAATAATTTAATTGGAACTTACATAAACATTTGAGGCGTTTAAGGGAACAAAACCCTCATAAAATTTGTATGTAAACATATTTAAAAAGGACACGATAAAAACTGCCCTATCGAAAAAATACTAAGAGGCAAAAAAGTTTTAAAAACATTATGTTTAACTAATGGTACCACAGTAATAATTTAATTGAAACGTACACAAAAGTTTGGGGCGGTTTAAGGGAACAAAACCCCCATAAAATTTTTATGAGGTGTAAAAATTTCACAATTATTATTTTTTTGAGATATTCCGGCCATAAGAATACCACATGTCCATTTTCAATAAAAAATCTTCAATAGTTTTCAATATATTGGTAAAAATCGATTTTTATTTTGTAACTTCAAAGGGCTGCAACTTTTTTTATGTGCATATTTGTACTAAGGTAAGTTAGGTTCAATCGAGCTATTTTTGGTCCCAGAATATGTGATTTAATTTATGACCTGCATTTTTGTTACACCCTGTATAATAGTGAAAAGAAAAGAGGGCACTGTTGGCACCCCACATTACTGTTAAGTAATAAATATTTATATTTGTGATCAAATCGGTCGGGCCATCATGTCTCCAAGAATATTAAGTACACCACCAGTTTAAGTTGACGTTAAAAATTTTAGTAAGTTGATTAATTCACACAATGATAAAAATTATAAACGTCGTTAGACCAGTGGCGGATCTAGACATTTGCCTTGGGAGGGGAAATTTGCCTTAGAGGGGAAACTTCCAATGAAACACCAACCAAAAGACATAAAAAAGATAAACCCGAATTACATAAAACATATAAAAATAATAACTTATATGCATTAAATGCCCTTAATTTTTCCAACTAGCGTGTTTATTGGGTTGAATTTGTCTTTCTGTGGTTTGAGTTTCATATTATCAGCTAATATATTTTTATGTTTCAATAATTTTTTTCTTTAATTTTGGGTACCTTGTTAGGGGGGGGGGGAATTTCCCCTTTTTCCCTCCCCGTAGATCCGTCAAATTAGCACGGCACTGTCCGCACCAGTTGTAACCAAGTTTGAAGGGTTCTGTTTCAGCTTCTGATTTTCTCTGAACTGTGCTTCATTTACCGACAAACGATCGGCCAGACCAAGCCACTCCGCATTGGCCATAAATGACAATAAATAGGGGGTTTTCACTTTGACCAAGGATCGTAATTCACAAATTCTGAGCGAAATTTCGCTATTTCACGTTGCTTTGATTCCCATCTTCAGTTTTTATCTTTTTCTGTTATACAGGGTGTCCCGAAAATATTGGTCATAAATTATACCACAGATTCTGGGCTCAAAAATAGTTCGATTGAACCTAACTTACCTTAGCACAAATGTGTTCATAAAAAAAGTTACAGCCCTTTGAAATTACAAAATGGAAATCGATTTTTCTCAATATATCGAAAACTATTAGAGATTTTTTTATTGAAAACGGACACGTCTCATTCTTATGGCAGGAACATCTTAAAACAAAACTATAGTGAAATTTTTCCACCCCATAAAAATTTTGTGGGGGTTTTGTTTCCTTAAACCCCCCCCCCCCAACTTTTGTGTACGTTCTAAGTAATTCATTATTGTAATACCTTCAGTTAAACACAACGTTTTTAAAACTTTTTTACCTCTCAGTATTTTTTCGATAAGAAAGTTTTTATTGAGATGCGGCTTCTTTTTTAATATATTTACATAAAAATGTTATGGAGGTTTGTTCCTTTAAACCCCCCAAATGTTTGTGTACGTTCCAATTAAACTATTATTGTGGTACCATTAGTTAAACACAGTATTTTTAAAACTTTTTTGTCTCTTAGTCTTTTTAAGTCACCTTTTATCGAGATGCTGCTTCTTTTGTAAATTGCAAATAAATTTTTAGATTATTAACAGGTCTCTATAATCATACTTAACCACATATAAATATTTGGTGGATTCGACAAATATTAAAAATATCTCGATAAACACTGGCTTATTGAAAAAGTAATAAGAGGCAAAACAGTTTTAAAAACATTGTATTTAACTAATGGTGCCACAATAATAATTTAATTTTAACCTACACAAAAGAAACCCACATCAAATTTTTATGGGCCGCACAAATTTCACTTTTATTTTTTTAAGATACTGTTGCCATGAGAATGCCACATGTCCATTTTCAATAAAAAATCTCTAAAAGTTTTCGATATATGAAAAAAATCGATTTTTATTTTGTAACTTCAAAAGGCTGTAACTTTTTTTGTGTGCATTATTGTGTATAGGTAAGTGAGGTTCAGTCAACCTATTTTTGACCACAGAATCTGTGGTATAATTTATGACCAATCTTTTCGGAACACCGTGTATATTTTTTATTTCGCAGGCGTGCCACGCCAAGTTCCGTTGGATACCACTTTAAGATTCACAAAACCGGCAAGTCTGTTTATTGTATATAACTACCTATACACCTAATGCATCTTGAAAATTTAAACGTAATAAAAATAAACACATTCCGTCATTAGTTTTCATATTGGCAGTGCAACTGAGATCACTGAACTAATTATTATTATTGAACGCAATTTTTATCCCACATAAATAAATAACAAACATTCTGTAGGTGGATGTTTAAAAAAAGTAAATTTACCCGTAGGATGTGAGTCAGACATTTAAAATAGCTACAATAGTATGATTTCTAGTTTCAAGGAAATATCCAACATAGGATACGAATTCATTATTTTTATTTAAGAAGAATTAAATAGATCTGGGTAAGAAATAGCCCAGTCAATGAACACAAAATTTGACCAGAATAAAAAAAAAACAATAAGAGTGTTTATTATTAAAACAAAAACATAAGCTGATTGTTCTGGACATCGAAGTAAAAAGCGAAACTAAACAAAAATATCGGAGAGGACCACAAAAAATCAAGTGGTGGATGCTAAAAGATGAGAAAGAAGGTCTATTCAGAAAAAGAATAGTAGAAAAAATATGCGGGAACATGAAAGGAAGCCCTAACACAATTTGGAGAAAAATGGCCAACATTATTAGAGAGACTGCTATTGAAACACTTGGGAAAACGTCAGGAAAAAAGTTTGAGGATAAAGAGACTTGGTAGTGGTCAAACGAAGTACAAGGAAAAAAAAAGAAGCGAATATTATAAAAAAAGTGGCAAGACACCAGATCCAACACAGATCTTCAAAACTATATGGTGGCGAAAAAGGAAGCGAAAGTAGGAGTAGCAAAAGCCAAAGCAGAAGCGTTTTCAAGCCTATACGATCAACTTGATACCAGGGAAGGCGAAACGAAGATATATAAAATAGTAAAACAGAGAGCAAAGAAAGCCAAATATTTTAATCAGATTAGATGTATCCGAGATGAAAATAATAATATACTAGTTCACGAAAAGGATGTCAAAAAGAGATGGAGAAAGTACTTTGACAGCTTATTAAATGAAGAATTTGACAGACAGCCTGTAGAGTCAACGGAGACAGTAGCAGCAATGGTCACCGAAATAACAAACGAGGAAGTGGCTCAAGCGCTTCAAAAAATAAAGAAAGGAAAAGCGGTAGGACCAGATGATATTCCTGGGGAAGTATGGAGAGCATTGGAAGAGACAGGAACAAGGTGGCTAGCAGGTTTATTTAATAGAATTATGGAAGTTGGGCAAATGCCAGACGAATGGAGAAGCAGTATACTAGTACCTGTCTACAAAAACAAGGGAGATATACAACAATGTACAAACTACAGAGCTATATTCATTGATCTTGAGAAAGCATATGATAGAGTTCCTCGAGAGATTCTGTGGTGGGCACTCGATAAGAAAGGAGTCCCTGGTGAATATGTAAAGATTGTGAGGGATATGTATGAGGGAGTAACGACTAGTGTTAGGACAGGTGTGTGAGAGACTGATAAATTTCATGTGAAAGTAGGATTGCACCAGGGCTCGGTACTTAGTCCGTATTTATTCTCATTAATTTTGGACCAGATAACAGCGAAACTACACGTTAACATTCCATGGTGCTTAATGTATGCTGATGATGTCGTGTTAGTAGGAAAAGTGAAAGAGACTTAGAACAAAAACTGGAACAGTGGAGACAAGCTCTGGAGGAAAAAGGTTTAAAACTTAGTAGGACAAAGACAGAGTATTTGCAATGTTCATTTAAAGATGGAGTTACTACAAATAACATGGTATCTTTGGATGGTGAACAGATTGTAAAAAGCAATCGTTTTAAGTACCTGGGATCGGTATTACAGAGTAATGGAGAAATAGATGGAGATGCATGCAGTAGAATTAGGGCTGGATGGATGAAGTGGAAGGAAGCGAGTGGTGTGCTGTGTGACAGGAAAATTCCAATGAAGTTGAAGGGAAAATTCTATAAAACAGCCATAAGACCAGCTATGATGTACGTAACTGAATGTTGTGCAGTGAAAAAGAAAGAGGAACAACGAATGCATGTGGCGGAAATGAGAATGCTTAGATGGATGAGTGGAGTGACAAAAAAGGATAAAATTAAAAATGAGTATATTAGGGGAAGTCTAGGTGTGGCACCAATTGATGCCAAAATAAGAGATCATAGGTTGAGATGGTTTGGTCATCTTCAACGTCGAGACGCTAATCACTGAATACGAAGAATTGCTGAAGTGCACATTCCTGGAAGGAGTAGGAGAGGAAGACCAAAGAAGACGTGGGGGGAGACCATTAGGCAGGACATGTTGGTAAAGGGGATTAATATTGATATGACTCAAGATAGAATTGTATGGAGAAATGCAATTAGGGAAGCCGACCCCGCATAGGGATTAAGGCAAAGAGAATGATGATGATGAAAAGGAATGTGTGTGTACTTTATACGCACGTAAGAAGTTTTACTTCACTGTATGATTTCAACGAAATAAACATACTTTAAACAGTTTATATTTATTTTATTTAAATATTAAACTAATTTTAATACTTACCACTTTCCAAAAATTTTTATTAAAACAATACCAAAAATAAAAAAAGAATAGGAATCGTCCGGATTTGAACCCGGGGCCTCTCGATCTGTAGTCGAATGCTCTACCAATGACCCACAGTCGCTCTGTATATATGATTTCTCGGACATAATGACAAATCACGGTAACAAATAGACGAAGTGAAGTATAAAATATAAAAATGTTTTAATAATAATTATTATAAAAATGTTGAATGGGTGGCATGTGAGAGTTCATTTTGAATGAAGTAAAAGACAGACGTACTAGCAGTCAGAAACCGGTCGTCGGAAGTTACAATAAATGATTGAGAGTACGTTTGTCTTTTACTTCATTCAATACTTATTATCTTACACCCGAGGAAGACAAATCCAAAGACACAAAAATTATAATAAATATATTTACTGAAAACACTAATATATTCTTTTCACATCTTTTTTGCACGGATACATACATAACTTAAAAGATATAGCAACCAACTCCACACTGAAAAAAATATTGTACATAGTACCAATGAACGCCAATCATTGACTTTTTTTACATTGATTCAATGAAAATTTCGTTAATACAATAAACACGTAGTCATTAAGTAATGACCATATTCATTATTACAATGTAATTCTATTCATTAAAAAATAATGAATAGAATCATTAATTCAATGAATCGTTTTATCGATCCAATGACTTTTTTCATAATACTAATAATTTGTTCATTGTGTATATGAAACTGTACATCAGGATGATGCGGTTAAATTAATGAATATAAAAAGTTGCACTAATGTACAGTGTTCTTTAAATTATGACCTCGTTTATTAAATCAATGAACGCATTTCTTGATTTAATGTTTAAGATAAAATATAATTCTGTTAAAGTAAACCGAACTGATGTAAAAGTACATCAATTTAATGAAGCGAGATCATTGTTTTAATGTAATATACCTAAATCAGTGATCAATACATTGTAGCAATAATCTTTTACATAAACCTGTACATTCTTGAAATGTTATAAGTGTTTCTATTGGTGCAAAAAAGTCACGTGACAACAGTGAATCAACCCTGCAGACTCCAAAGACTGGTTTGGCACTAGTAATTTGTCTGTTCAACGTGCACAGACCACATTAATAAAGAAGAAAAGTTCTGCGATTTGGTTGATTTTTCTAAGGTATGTATTTACATATATTGTTAACAATTAATAAACTGTTAAGTTGGATTTCTGTAAAAAAGTTGTATTTTTATTTTTACTTTTGCAGATTGATATGGACTTTGGAGTGGCATTTGGAAATGTAAATTGACTTATTGATGGATGGGACAGCAATTTCGAAATAATCATTTCCTTTCTTCAGTGTGAAAGTCATATCAAGGAAAAATAAATAAAAAATATTATTTGAAAAGGCTACCCATGAAAAAATTACGGAAGGTAAATATTTCATTATTCAATCCTACTTATCTAGTATTAATTAATTTTTGTTCTCTGTAAATTTTTGGAAAAGCTAATTCGACAAACAGGTAAAAGAAAATAGGAACCATTTGAAAATATTTCTAAATAGTATAATCCTATAAAAGATTAATAAATTAAATCTTTATGTGATTAAACCCTAAATAATTGAAAAATATTATTAACTCCTGCAGTCGCAGTCGGTAGTACCAAAATAAATTTTTTTCAGAATAAATTAAAATATTTCTGTAGTAAAAATGGCACCCAAAAATACAACTATGTACCTGCATTATTTAGATCTATTTTTTATAATAATTATTAATATTAATTGTAGATGGCAAACATGCAGTTCTTCTTTGGGTTCTACATGGATATTTTGTGCCAACTAATAAAATGGTTAAAAAAATATCTTAATGGATATAAATATAATAAAATATACCATCATTCCCAGAGATTCCCAGGAATCATTCTTATACGTCGGGAAGACCCAGCAAGATGTGTAAGACCATATCATATTTTTGAAACCAAAGAAAAATTACATTCAACCATTAATTACTGCCAGAGGGATATGTGTATATTTTGATGTTATCGGGTATATATTTTTTATTTTTATTTAATCTGGATTTTCCTTCCGAGTCAGAAATGTTCTGGAATTTTATTGAATACTATATATTTTTTTTAATACAAAGTAATTGCTCTTTTTCAAATGTCCGTATAAGATCTGAAGCTTTGAAATAAAATCCAGAAAAATAGTTACACAAGTTATATAAAATATACGTTTAGAGAAAAAAAAATTGCTGAAGTTTTTCTGCTTGAAGAATCAATTTCTGCTACATATATTTAGTTTTTTCCAAATTAAATTATAAAAAGTTGTATATTAATTAAAAATATATGTTTCTTTTTCTTTAAACCTATAGATACTTAATTAATTTGAGAATCTGCAAAAAATCGTTGCTTCAATCTATATTATTTTGCAAAACTTATGTAGATATTAAGTCGTCACGTTGTTTACTTATTAACATTGTATGTTACTCTACTCAGTGTACCTGTTTATAGTTATATTAAAACTTTTAAAACTTATTTTGAGCATTATTTTCATCAACTCTATTTCCTACTTTCCGTTTCCTATTTATGGCTTGACAGTAACCACATGTCATCATATCGATGTCTTAACACATTGAATCAATGTAAACGTCCATTTAGTCCTGTCGCCAGGGGGGGTACAGCGGCCTCCTGTATTCAGATGGACTTACCCAAGTTTTTATTATGTATTTTGGCCCGTAGAACACGAATGTTTTTGGGTAACAGTTGATCCGGATGTCGATAAGATTGTTATAAATAAAGAAGTTGAGGAATTACATAACAGCGATTTCTCGCAAAGCAAAACATGTTTTTCTATTTTTTGGGCCATTCTAACCAAAAAATGTTCCTACAAGTTTTTCCGTAGGATGCATAGTTTTCGAGATAAACGCGGTTGAACTTTCAAAAAAGCGAAAAATTGCAATTTTTGAACCCGAATAACTTTTGATTAAAAAATAAAATAGCAATTCTTCTTACCGCATTTGAAAGTTCAAGTCAAATTCTATCGGTTTCGCATATATACATTGCTAAAAATTTATGTGTTTATTGCTAAAAAAAGCTATAAACACATAGTGTTTCCCGTGCCTAATACATGCGTTTACATGCATGCTACGTAGAAATAGCCTCGCTTGCACTTGTACCTACTCTATCTACTCGTTCGATTTTAAATGAGAAATCATTGAAAACATCACTCCAGCACTAGGTGTTTATACTTTTGTTTAACAATAAAATAATAAATTTTTAGCAATGCAAATAACTAAAACCGATATACTTTGACTTGAACTTTCAAATGCGGTAAGCAGAATTGCTATTTTATTTTTTAATCAAAAGTTATTCGGGTACAAAAATTGCAATTTTTCGATTTTTTGAAAGTTCCACCGCGTTTATCTCGAAAACTATGCATCCTACGAAAAAATTTGTAGGAACACTTTTTGGTTAGAATGGCCCAAAAAATATAAAAACATGTTTTGTTTTGCGAGAAATCGCTGTTATGTAATTCCTCAAATTCTTTGTTTATAACAATCTTATCGACATCCGGATCAACTGTTACCCAAAAAATTCGTGTTCTACGGGTCAAAATACATAAAAAAAACTTGGGTAAGTCCATCTGAATACAGGAGGCCGTTGTACCCCCCCTGGCGACAGGACTAATTATTTTAGTGTAAATATTTTATTATATCTACATAATCATACGACGAAACAATGTAAAATAGTTTTTAATTCAATAATTCCATTCATTAAAATAATGCCTATATTTCATTGTATCAATGTACCGATACATTGAATATACGTACTAATTCATCAATTTAAAAACTAATTTCCATAGAATTAATGAACTAATTCGTTAATCTAACGGACATCATTCTTTGGGTTAATGTATCCGATTCGTAATATTAACGAACTTTTTATTGGTTAATGTTTTTGAGCATTAGTTCATGTATCTACTTACATTGGACCAATGATACTGATCTTTGGACGAAAATTAATGCTCATCGCTTTTGAATCAATGTTTTTTTCATTATATTTACGTTCTTTTTTGGTTCAGTGCATAGTGTCTGTGTGCGAATGCGCGTGGCATAAAAAAATTCACTCCCAATCGCGCCTAAAGAAGTATAACTTCAAAAAGCTTAAAATTCTAAAGTACCTCCATTTAAGTAGTTGTATTTCGTAAAATAATGAAAAAAATAAAAAAAATTTAGAAATCTATTACACTATAACATGGGTCTTAATGTTTTCTGATTGTGGGTACTGTTTACTATTTTATTTATTAAGTTTCGATTTTTTTATTTATTTCGATTTATTTATTTCGATTCATCATCATTCCATCTTCGCTTACCCACTGCTGGAGATACATCTCCTTAAAAATGTTTCATCTGTTTCGATCTTGTGCTTCTTCCTTCCAATTCCTATGGTAATGTTTTAGATAGTCAGTGCAACGTGTTGGTGACTGGTATTCTCTTTGTCCATCTGTTATCTGTCATTCAAGCTATCTGACCTACCCAGTTCCACTTAAGTGTTGCTATTCTCTCTACAGCCTCAGCCACTCCTGATCTTTGTCGTACCTACTGATCCTGATCCCACACTGATTGAAGGTTGTTATTATTTCGATTCAGTAACTATATCTAGGTTTTCGTTCTATTTGTAATCTTCTTAAGATAGAACTTCACTTAAATCGTCTGGAAAAAATGGGGTATGAACTCAAATTACCTCAGATTAAGCTGCATAACGAATCGTCTGAACGTTGACCTTCTGTTAAGCCAGAGAATTTTCTGAGGTAGTGAGGAATACGGGTCTTAATTTTAGAAGAAATTTGCTTCTTACACTGGAGCTCTAGATGAAGGGAACTGTGATTGCCAATCAGGGCTAAACTTGAGATAGGCTGGACTTATACTTGGATTAAACATATCACCGATCACGTTTGAGGTTAACCTCTCTGGTACGGAGTTTGACCTTTTGAAATAAATGTATTTGTTAGTAGTATTGTGTTAAAGATGCCGAATTTTTAAATAAAATAATCAAGTTTGCTAAGAAATCCAGACTTTACAATACAACCTACTGTATAGTGAAATAATATAAACAGATATAATATACTGAAATTCATGTAACTCTATGAAATCGCTCATCTCAAACTTCATAACGGCTCGCTAAAGCAATTTAACGTTTTTCTTTATTTTTACGACCCGGTGTTAAAGTCAAGTCATTGTACTATCTTAATATTAAATTTGAGCAATAAAATGACCCATAAAACGTTTTAGTGTTTTGGTATCGGTTACATGGTTAGCTGGACTGAGACAAATAGGACATGTGCCATTTTCGTTTCCAGCAAAAAATAAAACAATGAGTTACTGTCTTCTATGAATTATGCACACGTTCTTGTCGGCGGACATGACGAAAACTTGTAAAATATATACGAGCCTGATTGAAAAGTATGCGGAAGTGGCAGCAATATAAATAAATTTATAATTTTAATGTAAAGGTACTCAGTCTTCGCATGTTCAACAATCCAAGCAGCCACTGAATAAAAATCGTACCAATCATCGTAAAATCATCTTGCTTATTGCAGTTCCGCAACTTTATATAAGTATTGTTGAAATGTCAACATACTTTCTACTAGTTTTGTTGCCCCTCGTATAGTTAGCCAATATTTCGTTTACCAAAACCTAACCGCTATCAAACAATGGACTGTTTGTTGATACAATGTTGTCGAATAATGTATAATATTGTAACGATTGTCTTTAACAGACTAACAGACATTGCAAATCGCTATGACAGTTATACACCCAGCATCGCGTCATACTCGAAAAACCACCATTCAGACAATAGAATAAATCACTTTGTTCCTGGTCTGCTAAGAAGACGGTGGTCTCTTTCGTTACGTGGTAGCAATCGCTATAGCCTCCACATCTCATGAGGGAGTTTGTGTGCCTTACATGTTGCTGTGGTGTATTAAGTATCGTTACCTGTATATCATCGTTATATACATTTTGTTGCGAATTTGTGCCGAACTATTTCACATTATGTCGCGATTTGAACAGTCTTACCGATAAGAATATTATACATTTGTAAATTTCTCTAACATA
Source organism: Diabrotica virgifera virgifera (assembly GCF_917563875.1). Taxonomy (NCBI): domain Eukaryota; kingdom Metazoa; phylum Arthropoda; class Insecta; order Coleoptera; family Chrysomelidae; genus Diabrotica; species Diabrotica virgifera. The sequence continues at coordinate 12,220,221 of NC_065443.1, read as the reverse complement.
ATTCTGGTATAGGAGCTAAAAATTCGTTAATTAACTCAATTAAGGAGACTGGGCCTAAAAGTGCACCTTAGGGTACTGGCAGTACTTTAGAGTTTGAGTCACACGTGTTTGTTTTATACAATTCAGCTCAACAGGTCTTAGAGGACTAGGATATTCTGTAAGATATTGTCGTAGATAGATTTGTTAGAAATGAGTTGAACTAATCTATTGCTCATGTGCTACGTGTGTTTTATAGACTATAATAAGGCTTTTGATAGGGTTAGATAAGACCAAATGATTGAAGCATTAGAAAAAAGAAGATTAGACCTTAGAGATATAAGAATAATAATTATTCTTATATCTCTGAGGTCTAATCTTGGCCCTACCTGATTGGATACGAAAATTTTTACAACCCAATATTTCAGTGGCCTACTACTGATGTGGAATGCCATGTCGAAATTGTGTATCAAGATTAGAGATTCCAATAATACCCTTAGTGTTGTAAATATGATTTAAATGTTGATTACACATTTCCTATATAAAAAGGTATTTTTATTTTTTGTGAATCCCTCTCATTTCAACTGGTCTTGATTAAAAATTGTGTAACCACGAACTTTATTTCAGAAAGGGGTCAAGTGCAAAAAATTAAATATTTTTTTCTTAAACAAATTAACAAGATAAATTTTTGAAAAATACAACACTTTTTGACAAACACTACAGGTTATTAGTGAGAATTTTTATTTTATATAAATAAATTTTTTGTTGAATGTAAACACGTTTCTTTTTTGGTTTTCTCAAAAGTAAGGTTTTGTGACTTGACCCCTTTCTGAAATAAACGATTCAATTTCAAACTTATACTATGGCCAAAATGCAGTAGTGAGAATAGAAGAAATAACATCACAAGAAATAGAAATACAAAGAGGTGTTCGACAAGGGTGTATACTTTCACCAATATTATTTAATATATACTCGGAAGTTATATTAAGTAAGGCAATGGATGAACAAAACATAAGCATTAGAATTAATGGCATTAATTCTAGTTAGTAGTAGGAGTAAAAGAATTCAAATACCTAGTTACAACCATTAATAACAACAATGACAGCTCTCAAGAAATACGAATCAGAATCGAACAGGCCAGAAGCACATTTACAAGAATGAAGAGGCTTCTCTCCGCATGCATGAGAGTAGAATCCCCAGAAAACTGCTGAATGCAAGAATGCAGGGAAGAAGACCTGTTGGAAGACCTAAAAAGAGATGGGAAGACGAAGTCGATGAGGATGCCAGGAACTTTCTGGGAACGCGTTCATGGAAAAGAACAGCGGTAAATCGAAATGATTGGAGAAGCTTATTGAAGGAGGCCAAGGCTCGATTTGGGCTGTAGTGCCATTGGATGGATGGATGGAAGAGGCTTCTCTGCTATCGGGACTTAAACCTTGCGCTGAAAAGCCGACTGCTGAAGTGCCATATGCTATCCGTAATATGCTACGGGATGGAAGCGTGGACACTGAAGAAAATTGACGTGATGACTGGAGGCATTCGAGATGTGGATGTACCGAAGAGTACTGAAGATCTCATGGGTAGATATAATAACCAACGTAGAGGTAATGAGACGTATGCATAAGGAAAGAGAAGTACTTCTAACAATTAAGAGAAGAAAACTGAGATATATGGGACATGTGATGAGAGGAGATATATATCTAATACTCCAGGTCAGCGGTTCTCAACCTTTTTGAGTAATGTACCACCTACAGTTATTTTTATTATTTTTGGTATCACCCATATTTTTAAATTGTATTATCAATACCTACTAAGTACTACTATTTTAATTTTTTCTGTGTTTTGTGTACCACCGCCAATAATGATATGTACCGCCAGTGGTACATGTACCACAGATTGAGAACCTCTGCTCCAGGTTATTATGCAAGAAAAAATCCAAAAGATCCATAGGTGCAACTCATGGCTCAACAACCTTAGGGAATGGTTCGGATGTAGTAACAACGAATTATTTAGAGCCGCGGTCTCAAAAGTAAAAATTGCTCTAATGATTGCCAACCTTCGAAGCGGAGAGGGCACCTAAAGAAGAAGAAGAAGAATCTATTGCTCATTCATTTTTATACGTTTCTAATTCATTCATAAAATATCATTTATACAATTCAGAGATCACGAAAGAATTCGGAGAATTTCAAAACATTAGGTACATTCAGCTACGTTTGGCTATTAAGATTTGTATCTAAAAAAAAACAGATGGACCTGTGTGAAAATGTAAAAGCATTTTATGTTCTATTAATTATGCTAAAACCTTATGTAAATCCATTACATTTGAATCGTATTTTGGATATTAGTAGAACCAATTTTATTTGTTTGAAAGCATCGGTAGGCGTTTGATACCTACTTCTTATAAAAATATAATTTTTGCAACTGTTAATTGACAATCCGTATTATTTATTGCTTTGGCCTATATTTTTAAAATACGTGGTAGTCTATTGTCATTTCTAATCTTCGGTGAAACGGTCTGTGAAGTCTATTTATTTTGATGAGTGACAGTTTTATGGTATTCCATATTTGTGGTAGAAAAAATTAGGTAAACGTAAAGTTAAGTAATCAAATAAATCAAAGTATCCGTATATATATTGAAGAAATTCTTGCAAAAGTATTTCAAACATTGTGTTGGACTGTTGGAGTCAATTTTTATTCGCAGATATATACTATTTATATGCCGAAAAGTTTTTTGAAGTTATACTTCTTTACGCGCGATATGAGGGTGAATTTTAATAGGATTAAAACCTTTGATCCCGGCGCAGTCGCATTACAACTTTGTTCTGATTGGATGTTCAAATGACATGACAAAAATTATCCAATGCATGGATAATATGGTATTATGGTTGTTGCGTTTTAAAATTTGTAGGAAGAGAAACAAACAAACAAAAAGTTAGCTAATGGTTATACTGCCTTTTTAAATAGTTTTCATATTATATTTTTGGACTTATTAACATAGAAGAGATGATTGTTGCATGCCAATGTGAAAGCCCATCAAACTGTGACTAGTATGAGTGCCGCAAAATTACTGATAAAAAACCTATTAGCTCGAAGACGTACAGAACTGTGGATAACAACAATCAACCGGGACGATCTACGATCTCGCTTATTCAAAGCTAAAGAATCTTACACTGGTAAGTGTTTTAAAAATAGTTAATCAAATTTTGTTATGATATTTGAACATAGCCACTTTGCACGATGCAAGTGATTGCGAAATTTATTAGTCGTTATACGGGCTCTGATTGGGTGTTGAAATGATCTGTCAATAATAAATAATTGTTCAATATGAAGGTAAACAAATGTATAATATATTAGTTTTATTGTTGTGAGGACAGAAACAAAAAAGTTTATAATTGTAGTGATTTTTAAATAGTTTTTAAAGCAACAGGTACGTAATAATTGTAAATGTATCATAGGTACCTATTTGAACCTACCAAAATACATAGTATGTAATACTTTTATTTACATAATTTGATTTCCATCAAAATTTCTATCAATATTCACCTAATATATTGTTTTCTTACTCTATGTTTTGTTGTATTTTTTCAATTCTAAATAATTTCAATTCAAAATCAAAATAATTTGATTTACATAATTCAAAAATGTCAAAAGTTTAATCCGTTTAGTTAGTCGATCTTCGCACATAATGACACATTGTCGCTGTGGCGAAGCGTTTAATGCGAGTGAACCCCAATACAACGCCAATACCAGCCGCGCTGGTAAGTTGGTTCGAATCCCAATACAAACTTTTATTTTTTTATTTTTTTTATACATTTTATGATTGTAAGTATATTTATTATATCATTTTATTTTCAGAAAATACGTATTTAGTTAAAAAAATTTCCGACAATTAATGTTCAAAAATCATTTGTGGCATTTTTAATGTGTTTGTGTGTGTTTTATTCTTTTATTATTTTAATTTTTGGCAATGTTTTAATAAAAATGTTTGAGAAGTAGTAAGTATAAATTAGTTTAATATTTAAATAAAATATAAATAAAAAGTATATTAATTTCGTTTATAATCATATAATCATATAATAGAAGTATAACTTCTTACGTGCGTACAAAGTACACACACATTCTTTTTTATATAAAATCGATGGTTACAATAACTTTGACAATAATGAAATAAATCATAGCAATGGGGATGTAAAGCTAATTCGCGCCCGTAGCAGAATACTATATTCAGAAAAAGAAACCGCTCGACTGGTACGGACGTCGCTTGGACACACAAAATATCCCTAGCCAAACGAATGATGATTTTAAAAACAAGATATCGAAATTGGTGGACTTATTCGGTTCATCGTCCTTATCTCTCACACTAATGGAGAGCATGCGCGCTTGTGCGTTTTATAACTCATATAATATTTTAACTGTATAATAAGACTTATGCAGAACTCACGTGGCGTTTTTTTTTCTCGATATCGATATTCTTAATAATATTTAGGCAAGAGTATCGACAATACAAGAGTATTGTATTGATCTCAGATAATGAGTATCGTATCGACATTAATATTGCTAAGGTATGTATTGTGTCGGTATCGTATTGATTTTCGATACGATATCAATACAATATCGATATTTTTATCGAATATCGTCAAGCTCTACCCGGTTCCAATAAAATCTATCGAGAATCATTTATACTTCACTGTGGCCAATAATATGCTAGAAAAGAGCTGGATGATTTCTATACAGATATCTTAACACCAGCACTGATGAGATCTATAAACTGTTGGAACGCTTAAAACCTAGAATCTTACCCTCACCATCCAAAAAAGACGTGGCAGATGAAGATCTTACCTGCAAAAAAAACATAAGCGTTAGAGAAAAATAAGAATATATTTATATTAAAATAAAAAGGTAACAATAAAAAATATTATACAAGGAAAAATTTTCCCAAAAATCGGTTGTTTTGTTGATATTGACAAAAGGTGGCTAGTAACTTTTGTCTTTGGTTAAATCTTAAATCATTGACACTATATCGTTTCAATTTTAGTTCTTACAACATTTAAAACGTAATTTTAACAAATTTATATAGTGTTGTAAGTGGCTTTTTTGCAATGGTCAGGTTTCACTGATGATAATCTGACAGGACCGAAAACGTTTTGAAAATTAGAGCGTTACGAAAAATTCTTCGTATATTTTGGTCTAATCGAATCTCGAATAAAAATTGGAACCAAACCAACGAAGAAAATTGCATAACCATAATGTCGATAAGGCGAAGACAATAGAGATGATAGCCAGCCATACACCTAGTAGACTCCCAGACGACGTTTCCAGGAATGCAAAACAACCTGGTTTGGTCATGTACACAGAGCCTATTTTACTTCAAATCAGGCCCGAGGCACTACACAATTTTCGGGACCCTAAGTATAATTTAATTATAATAATAACTTTTTTAAATGTATTAATTATTTAATAAAAATATAGTTGCACAAGAAAATAAAATTTTTATTAACAATAAATAAAATTTATATTTAATGCTATTTAAATTAATTCGTTTTTTTTTCGAAGCATGAGCAAACTAATAAGTATTTTTGAAAAATTTAAACGCAGAATGAAAGATTACGTTACTACCGAGGGACAAAAGTCTCTGAAATTTTCGATAATGTTTATTTTAATAAGTTACAGGGGTGAACAAAAGAGAAAATTGAGTGTGATTTTTAATTTTAAATACATATCTTATTCAAAAGGAACTTTTTATTTATTCTAAGGGACATTTGGCCCTCGGTAATAATGTAATCTTTCATTCTGCGTCTATATTTTTTTTAAATATTTATTGGTTTTTGAGGATTCGAAAAAATGAATGCATTTAAAGAGCATTGAAGCCGAAAGTTTGCGCCTATCCACTTAATTATAACTCTTATGGTTATCATTTATCATTGCCTGTTCGTAAAATTAAAGAATTTTGAAAATTTGTTTTGTTAATGTAATAAACATGTTTTGTTTGGTGATCTTTCCGGGCCCCATTCAAATACGGGCCCGAGGCAGGTGCCTCACGGACCTAGTGGTAAAATAGGCCCTGCATGTACAGAGAATAGCCGAGGAGTCACTGCCGATACGAATTCTAAAATGGAAATCCCATGGAAGGTGAAATCTCCAAGAAGGATGCTATAAACCGAAATATATATGGGTATTTTCCCCTTCAACTTTTTGTATCTTCTTAGCCATTAAGGAATTCATTAATCCTAATGCTCTGACTTTGTGAAGTATTCAAGATTTAATTCATCAAACATTAAGAAACATGTTTTTGCATCTAAAATGAAAAATCGAAAATGAATTCTTGTGTAAAGTGCACCCATTCAACAGTGCAGAGGGATTCTGTGCTGCGTGGCGTGGGAGGACCGATATCTCCCATGTACTTCCTACAACGTGACACCCACGATATTCACATAGACAGTGGCACGTGACAGAGACCAGTGGCGGTACGTATTAAAGACTTTCCTGTGTAATTAGGAACCTCACTACAATAAATTTCAACGATGCTTGGCACTTAATTTTTTTCCCTTGACATTACACCTCCTAGAGGGAAAGATTTATTTCTCAGTATTTTATGAGAATGCATTTGTTCGTTACAGTGAGTAAAAAATGTGTGTTTATGACAAATGAGACACGAAATGTTGAAGTTCTGTTAAACGATTTTGACATTTTAAATTTCAGTCAGCAATTATACAGTGATGAGCGCGCTAATAACCGGCAAAATAGCACAAAAGATGGAAAACGTATTAAGTTTAAGTGAGATAAAATGAAATGAAGCTAGTCGAGCTGGGAAATTTAGCGATATTAACCTTTTAATTTACATTATATTGATTGTTTCCCAGCTTTACACGTATCAGAGGAGCATGTCAACTAAAACTGTCACTGTGACAGTGGTATTTGCCAAACTCACCCGATACGTCTACAGGTGAGAAACAATCAATATAGTGTAAATTAATAGGTTAATATCGCTAAATTTCCCAGCTTGACTAGTTTTATTTCTTTTTATCTCAAAACTTAGTAAGTTTTCCATCTTTTATGCTATTTTGCCGGTTATTAGCGCGCTCATCACTGTATAATTTAATTCAAGCAATAAATATATTTATTTGGTTGATCTGTGAATTTAATATGGTTACAGTTTTCATCGGATTGGCACTTTTGTTTTTGTGAGAACTAAGGTTTCTGCTTTATTGTTAGTCCGTTCTAATGCTTCTTGTAATCAATGAGAATAAATGAACAATGGTCATATGGAGAACACATCGTCTACATATTTCTACCTTACTGTGTAGTTTTGGTCCTGTTTGTACACCATTCTTATAGGTCTGGATCCCGCGTATGAAAAAAAAGTTGATTAATAGCAAGCTGAAAATTTGTTAATAGCTTAAGGGTGTCTAGTCGGATAAACTTTGATATATGGGAACACTGGAACAGGGGCAGTTTTAATTGTGGAACAGGTTAAAAATTTGGAACGGTCACACCACGAAAACGGCACATTTATTTTGTCCGACAGAACAGACTTAAACTCTCCGAACAGAGATTAAACTCTCATGCAAAAATCAGACTGCTATTTATCACCAAATGGGCGTTTTAATGAGGGGAACATGTAGAATATGTCAAATGACAAGAATTATGACAGGTGATAAATAGCAGTCTGATTTTTGCATGAGAGTTTAATCTCTGTTCGGTGAGTTTAAGTCTGTTTGTAACGATGTGATGCCTCGGCGGGCGATGAGCTGCTGTTACCGGAGGGGACTGATGGAGTGTCCGTGTTTGCGCATTCCTTCTTCACGGCACCGCTGGGGGAAACCGAAGGAGAGGGCATCGAGAGCATATTTAAGGCGAGCTAGGAGAATGAGAAAATCAGTCATGGTTCGTGTATTGAACTTACTATGGCTCAACAGCTGATGCCTCGCGTATTGAACGAGCTTCAGCTGGCTTGGCAAAGATGCGCCGTTTGTGAGGCGGAACTGTGCCTAGGTAGACGCCACCGTAGTGACGTGGAGTCTTGCCACAATCGTTATCGCAGTAGGCGGTAGTAGCGAGGAACGAGTGACTGCATTGAAGTGAAATGCCGTCTCCAGGCTACGTTGTTTTAACGTAGCGAGATTATTATTGTATATTATATTGTTTATCGTATTATTTCAAAGTCGCTACTATGATCGGATGGCTATGATAAAGTTTAATATTGTTTTTCCTTTGCAGAAGATGGAATTATATTTTATTTTATTTGTTTTAAACTGTATATAATTATCTTTAATATATTTGCTTTATTTTTAACTTGTGTTTTACTGAGTCTGTCGTCCTTAAAACAACTACCCGTTACAAAATGGCGCCCGAGCAAAATAAAAGCTACGCAGTTTGTAACTACCCGTTACAAATTGGCACCCGAGCAATAATTAGAACCATACAAAGACACAGACTCAGTACCAGGTCCACGTCGTGGATAAATAAATAGAACCCGTTCAAAGATGATTAAGCTTCTTTGTTTTCAGATTCTTAAGGAACCGAAACCGAGAAGGAACCGAAAATAAACGTCGCCGATGCAACGAGCAGGAAGAGTTGCGACCGTTCGCTGTAGAAAAACCTTGGCATACTGTCCCAATGGAGTTGAGGGGATCACGCCCAAGATCTACAGAAGGAAGCACCTTCTAGCCAGTCATCCGAGACCAATTTACGAATCACCGAAAAATACGACATTGTTGATGGAACCGTCAAAGATGAAACCAGCAAGGAAAATGTGACCATCTGCTGTAGAAAAACCTTGATAAGCTGTCCCAATGGATTTGAGGGGACCACGAGCAAGATCTACAGAAGGAAACATCCTCTTGACAATCATCCCAGACCAGTTTGTGAAAGAAAATCGACAGAAAGTACATGCCTTAAGGGTAAACCGTCGCAGATGCAGCCAGCAGGAAGAATGTGACCATTTGCTGTAGAAAAGCCTTGGTACACTGTCCCAATGGATATGAGGGGACCACGATCAAGATCTACAGAGGGAAGCATCTTCTTCATGCCTTAAGGGTAAACCGTCGCAGATGCAGCCAGCAGGAAGAATGTGACCATTTCTGTAGAAAAGCCTTGGTACACTGTCCCAATGGATATGAGGGGACCACGACCAAGATCTACAGAGGGAAGCATCTTCTTGACAGCCATCCAGGACCAGTTTACGAAGTAAGGAAGAACCGACCAAGACCACACCGATGATGAGTCCAAGCCGTGTTTCACACACGGCACAAAAAAAATGTATGCTACATTTTTTTTGTTTTCCAAAGAGAAGGGGGTGTAACGATGTGATGCCTCGGCGGGCGATGAGCTGCTGTTACCGGAGGGGACTGATGGAGTGTCCGTGTTTGCGCATTCCTTCTTCACGGCACCGCTGGGGGAAACCGAAGGAGAGGGCATCGAGAGCATATTTAAGGCGAGCTAGGAGAATGAGAAAATCAGTCATGGTTCGTGTATTGAACTTACTATGGCTCAACAGCTGATGCCTCGCGTATTGAACGAGCTTCAGCTGGCTTGGCAAAGATGCGCCGTTTGTGAGGCGGAACTGTGCCTAGGTAGACGCCACCGTAGTGACGTGGAGTCTTGCCACAATCGTTATCGCAGTAGGCGGTAGTAGCGAGGAACGAGTGACTGCATTGAAGTGAAATGCCGTCTCCAGGCTACGTTGTTTTAACGTAGCGAGATTATTATTGTATATTATATTGTTTATCGTATTATTTCAAAGTCGCTACTATGATCGGATGGCTATGATAAAGTTTAATATTGTTTTTCCTTTGCAGAAGATGGAATTATATTTTATTTTATTTGTTTTAAACTGTATATAATTATCTTTAATATATTTGCTTTATTTTTAACTTGTGTTTTACTGAGTCTGTCGTCCTTAAAACAACTACCCGTTACATGTTCTGTCGGACAAAATACATGTGCCGTTTTCGTGGTGTGACCGTTCCAAATTTTTAACCTGTCCCACAATTAAAACTGCCCCTGTTCCCGTGTTCCCATATATCAAAGTTTATCCGACTAGACACCCTTCTATTAACAAATTTTCAGCTTGCTATTAATCAACTTTTTTTTCATACGCGTGATCCAGACCTATTAGCACGCATCCTTGGTTTTAATTTACTTCGTTCTTCTAATTCTTTTCTACATTACTCATCGATCCATGTTTTCTTCATTTCTTTAATTTCTACTCTAGGTTTTGACTTATTTTTCCATCCCTCTCTTATTTCTTCTCCACATTTGTTCTGGATTCTCTTCTACTTCTTTGGTGTTGTCCATTTCCTCGTTGAATGATTGTTACTAATTTATTTTTTCATTATGTCATTATTCTTGTAAGCCGATCCACTCTTTGTTTTTTTTTTGAAGCTATACTTCTTTGGGCACGAGGGTAAATTTTTATTTTACTGGGCGCATGCGCACACCGACAGTATGGTATAAACGTTATACGGGATCTGATTGGGTGTTAAAATCATCTGTCAATAATTGTTCAATATGGAGATTTTGGATAAACAAATTAATGTTGTGTATATTAGTTTTTATTGCTGTGATGGCAGAGAAAAAAGCAAGTTTATAATATTGTAGTGACTTTTTAAATAGTTTTTAAAAGCGACAGGTACGTAATAATCAGGGCCGTAACTACCATTGGGGCAACCGGGGCAGTGCCCCGGGGCCCCCGACCAAGGGGGCCCCGTGCATAGATTTTAACGAGGAAAATAAAAATATGTATTTTAAAAGCCGATGCAATGAAATATTTTCAAATGACACAATTTTAAAAAGACCGCAACATAGTTTTAATTTTTCACTGGGGAAATTAGTCTTTTAGATTTTAGACTAAAATGCAATTGGAACAGAACAGGGCCCTTGAGCCCTGAGCTAAGCTAGGGCCCCCGAGACCTTAATATAAAAATTTAAATTATTACTTAAGAAATTAAGTTATTTCGGCGTAATAAAACCTAAAATGCCATTGGAAAAGGGGGGCCCGGGCTAAGCTGGGGCCCCCGTGCTTTTCGTAAACATATAAATTGTGACTGAGGAAATTAGTTATTTTGGCGAAATAAAAACTAAAATGCCACCGGAATAGGGACCCCAGTTCCCAGCTACTTTGTCTTAATCAATTTACCCCAGACCACATCTTGGTACGTGAAAGGAATCACATATTGAAAAGAAAGGTATACACAAGATAAAATGAGCACATTAGGATCAGTCCCACCGGTACACTGACCAGCTTCACTGAGTGTGCTTGGCTCACACTGCAGTAGCTTAAGGCACCTTAAGGTGCTTTTAAATCAAAGTGAACATGAACGAAGGAACGAATTCTTAGGTGTTCGCTTGGTTATTAGTTCGGTACAAAATAAGACCATTTACATTGTAGCGAACCGTCCGCAATGTCAGATACAGATGAAGCTGTAGTCATTAGCGCTGCTAATTTTATAGTTATTGCAGGACATGCTGAAAAAAAAACAGGAAGAAGAGAGTGTGTTGTTCACATAGGAGGGAAAATGGGCTTTCAAGGTGTTAAATATCAAACATTTTTCCGGACTTCCCCTTGCGCTGGGGGTAAATTACCCAGACCTCCCGGTAGGGGGCCCCCAGATCACATTTGCCCCGGAGCTTCCAACATCGTAGTTACGGCCCTGGTAGTAATTGTAAATGTTTCAGTATCCTAATAAAAAATTTCATAGGTACCTACCTATTTGGAAAATTTAAAAAGAACCTGCCAAAATAGTATGTAATGCTTTGATTTACATAATTTGATTACCATCAAAATTTCTATCAATATTCACCTAATATATTGTTTTCTTACTCTATGTTTTGTTGTATTTTAATATTTCTTTCAATTCTAAATAATTTCTGGCAGCAAATGACATTTGCTGCCAGACTTTCACCATGTAATCAAGTCAAACCACAGCTCAGATGTTACCTGGGACATAATATTAAAATATTTTAAACATTCATGCTTTAGTTGGCATTTTTAACCGATGTTTCCTTAACGGACCACATATTTTTGTTAAACTATATCTTGGTGATTAGCATGTAAACTTCACGTAAGCACTGATGATGACTGGTAAACCAGTCGAAAACTAGTTATGTGATTGTGATGTAGCCCTTTTTAGGGATTTTAAACATATACCTTTTATAAAGGATTTACTGTTTTTTGTATTACATGGTATACAGCCAACTACAGGAAAACTTTTTCTTTGTGTATTTTTAAAATAAAATATGTACAACATAAGGAACTGCATGAAGATGCAGTCAGAGAAGACCTGGAGAAGATGGAAATGAGACCATGGGAAATAGTAGCACAGGATTGAAACCAATGGAAGACAATAGTAAACGAAGCAAATACCCACAAAGAGTTATAAAAGCCAAAGATGATGATGACGATGACAGTGCTCTGTATTCGTTTCTTTTTCTCATTGTTCTGTCTTTCTGTCTCTCAGACTTATTAAATCTATATTTTTGTGAAACACAGACATCGTAGATTTGTAAATTTGCACTAACTACTATCTTATTTTATCGTTAGATTGTCCATCTTTTCGCTCATCCGGTTGGCGGAAATGAAATCTGCGGAATTCATTCTAATGCTCGCTGGCATTTGAAGGACACTGCCGCTCTTTGGCGATTAGATATATTTTAGGTTTATTTTAGTTGACCTAGTAACCAACAGATAAGGACTTTACGCAATAAAAAGCTGTATCAAAAAATAGAAATAACAAAATTGCGGGATTCTATTGGTCAGATTGTTATTCTACACATTTTGTAATAGTTTAGAGGACGAGAAGATAAGGAACAACCACATGCGTACTAAATCCAAAATATTTGTTTCAAGATTTTTATGCTGTTAATGAAAATGATGTACATATTTATAATTTTCTTCTTACTCCATTATTTTTCGTTCATACGAGACAATTTTTGCTGTGTGTGTCTATATTTTTTTATATAAAATCTACTTCCTGTGTATATTTTCTTGTGTTTTCAAAAATAGTTTCTGTATCGGTTATTTTGATAAAGAGACAGAGGGAAAAGAAGATGGTGTGATTCATTCGTACTGTGAGGAACTATAAAACAAATTTGAACATTTTTGTATTAACTTTATCGCTTCCAAGAGCTATTCCAGTCTCTACCTTACTTAACTTAATGCTTCCTCTAGTTCTTCTTTCTGTACAACTTCGTTTTCCTCAGGGTTGTCTTTTGATCCGCCAATTGTGTTGTTTGCATTTGCCTGTGCTTTTCCTTGCTCATTATTTGATTTATTTTTATTTCTTTGTTGCTTCTTCCATTGTTTTTTCTTCCATTTTTTCTCAGAACATGTAGTAGCTTTTCATTTTTTCAGTTTTGACTATTTCTTTAACGTTTATTCTTTGTATTTTATATGTTTCATATTTTTGTTGCGTTTTGTCTTGTACGCATTCTTTCTGCAGTTTATTCTTTCTTAGACGACTAAAAAGGTTGGATCCTTTAGATCTCTCCACCGCTAGTGACTAGATAGAAGTTACTCATTTGAATAAAAACCAGAAATTTGGTAATGTAAACTAAAATATCAACGAGATGACATCGTATTGATAACCGATAAAAAAGAAGAATTGTTTGAAATGATAAAAGAACTGGACATAGAAGTTGGAAATATAGGCCTTAATATGAAAGACCAACATAGCAAATGCAGGACAATTGCTCATAGACGACGAAGAGATAAGCCGCCAGTGGAGAAAGTATTTTGAGCAACTGTTAAATACAGAAAACCCCACAACGACAGGACAACAAAGACAGTACCAGTTAGCTGAACCTGAAATACCAGGGCCCACAATAGCTGAAGTAAAGTCCGCAATTTCGTCCCTAAAAAACCATAAAGCTCCAGGCCCAGACGGCATACAGGCGGAACTACTAAAAAAAGGGGGAGAAAAACTACATGTTGAGATATATCATCTTATAAGAGAAGTCTGGGAAAGAGAAGAAATACCGAAACACTGGCATGAAAGCCATATAATACCTATTCACAAGAAGGGAGACAAACAAATATGTCGGAACTATAGAGGAATATCGTTGATTAACACAACATACAAAATTATATCCATAATACTGTTTAGAAGACTAACTCCATATGCAGAGAAAATAATAGGCGACTACCAAAGCGGATTCAGACCGGGAAGGTCGACCATAGACCAGATCTTCGTCCTACGCCAGGTGTTGGAAAAAAACTGGGAATTTAACCGCGACGTACACCAAATCTTCGTGGACTTTAAACAAGCTTATGATTCTGTAAGCAGAGAGGCATTATGGCAGACTATGGTGGAAATGGGAGTACCTGGAAAGCTGGTACGATTAGCACAGGTGAGCACGGAGAACGCTTCCGCACGAATCAGAATTGGCAGCACCACGTCGGAGGAATTCCTCATTGACACCGGGCTTAGACAAGGAGATCCTCTCGCCCCCCTGCTGTTTAACTTCGCACTGGAACATGCAGTAAGGAAAGCTCAGCCACAACTGACAAACGGATTTGCAGCCCAAGGATCAAAAATACTATTAGCCTTTGCGGATGACGTGGACACAATTGCACAGTCCACCAGAGATGCAAAAGAAGTTTTTACCCTATTCGAGAACGGAGCCAAGGAAGTTGGTCTTAAGGTCAACGAGGACAAGACCAAGTACATGGTGGTTACGAAGAACCCAAGACCAAGGGTTAGACAAAACGTAACAATTAATGAATACAACTTTGAAGTCGTCAAAGAATTTAAGTACCTGGGAGCGATTATAACATCTGAAAATAAATATGAAAAGGACGTAGCAGCCAGGATCATTGCAGGAAACAGGGCATATTACTCATTAATGACCCTACTTAAATCAAAAATACTCTCAAGACCAGCAAAAATAAGAATATATAAGACAATAATTCGTCCCACAATAACATATGGAAGAGAAACATGGACTCTATATCATCGGGAAACGACAAAATTACTGGTACTTGAAAGAAAGATACTGCGGACTATCTATGGGGCTTGCAGAGACGAGACAACAGGAGAATGGAGAAGAAGACACAATGATGAACTCCAGACAATATATGGAGATGAAAACATAGTACGCTACATTAAAGCAAACAGAATACGATGGGCGGGTCACGTGCTAAGATCAAGTGACGAAAGACTTCTGAACGCCACATTCTGGGAAAGGCCCGATAGAAAAAGGTCAGTTGGTCGCCCAAGAAAGAGATGGAAGGACGCTGTAGCCAGTGATCTACGCAAAATGGGAGTACAGCAATGGGAAATAGCTGCTCAGGACCGACAACAATGGAGGGAAATAGTAAACGCGGCCAAGACTCACATAGAGTTGTAGAGCCAAATGATGATGATGATGAACATAGCAAATACAGATGACATCACAATGAGGATATCTCTCCTGTCGTTTCCCCATTACTGAGGATCGTGATTTCTTTCAATATTCCTAACAATGTTTCTCCATTGGTCTCTATCTTCAGCTTCTCTAAGAGCTTCGCAGAATGAGTTTCCAGCTGAATGCTTTATTTGGTCAGACCATCTAGTTGGTGATCGTCCTCTTGATCTTCTCGCCGGAAAGTTTCCAGAAACAATTAATCTCTCTAAAATCAATGAGGATCGGACAAGATGAAATAGAACAAGTTCACGAGTTATATCTAGGTCAAATTCTAAAACCCAGTTTGGGGGTCCACGATTGGGGAAACCCAATCAGCAGAGATCAAAAGACGAGTTAGACTGGCATGGGCGGCATTTGAAAAACTAAGCTACATCCTTAAAAACAAAAGATATTCACAACATCTTAAGACCAAGGTATACAATCAATGCGTACTCCCTGTTCTCAATTATGGTTCCCAAAGGTGGACGTTTACAAAAGCAAACATGGAAAAGATCATATAAAACTCAAAGAGCAATGGAACGACAAATGTTGCACATACGACCAATGGATAAAAAGAGAAATGAGTAGATAAGAGATAAACGAAAGAGAGAGATGTTAGACAAGAAGTTACAAAATTGAAATGGAGATTTGCCAAACACTATATGAGACAAAAAGAAGTCCGATGGAAGAAAATTCTTATAAATTGGAGACCGTGGGAACATAGTCGAGGCAGAGGAATGCCGCAAATGAGATGGGCGGATGATATCAATAAGCACGTGGGCTCTTGGTGAATGACTTTAGCGACAGACAAAAAAGAATGGAAAAGGATTGGGGAGGCCTATCCAAAGATGGACCGAAGAAGGCTAATTAGATAGATGATAGAAACTAAATATAGTTAAAGGGTGCTCACCACTGGGTGTAGCTGCCACTGTGTCATTTTTTCTATCTCTGTCAAACATATTTGACGTATTTATTGTTATATTGATAAGAGATTGCAATAAAGGAAGTTAAAAAAAAAGATCAGTAAGGTTAAGACTTATTTTTCAGTTATATATTCTAAGTAAGGTTGTGTTTCCCCAATATGTTTATGAATGAACAGCATATGATGATCTAAAACTAATTTTAGAATCAATCGTTTTTTCCTAACCTTTGAGCTTTCCATTCAAAGGCGATATTATATCAATAGTAATTTATTTGATTGACCCGACCCTCCAATCAACGATTTAAAAATAATAAAAATATATATCTACACATTCGCATCCACTACCATCAATACAATAAATTAACTAATAATTCATCTGTTAAATAACTCAACATAAATGAATAACATGATTTATCTCGATTTTATTAGCCTTGAAAATCATCGGTTACACCATTGTACAACTGGTGAAAATATAATTTTTTCGTTCTGTTATGTAACTGATTTATTTTGGTAACAGTTCCGAGAAAATTAATCAGTGGATGGAAAACACTTTTTATATTGAGTTGGTTAGGAGTCGAAGTGAGTGATGAAAACTTTGGATCTGTTCGCCAACAAATATTAAGACATCAAATACTACAAGATATAACAAGTTGGATAGACAAAATATTTTGAAAGTTTATTAAACGAAAAGGTTGACTAAAAAATCATAAAGGAGACAGTAACAGCAATGGTCACCACAATAACAATCGAGAAAGTTGTTCAACTACTCCATAAAATAATGAAAGATAAAGCAGTTGGACAAATTGGGTGAATGGATAAAGGGTCAATGTTTTTGGTCCTCTGTTCTGTTCTTACTTAGTATTATGCTAGGCAAAATTCGAGGAAAGCGAAATTTTGGAAGATGAAAAATGTCCTAGCTTAAGAACTTGAGGGAAAGGTTTGTATGCACTAATGCAGAACTTTTGAGAGCGGCAGTCCACCTTCGATAGTAGATGGAACTTAAAAAAGAAGAAGTATCTGCTGAATCACATGGGAATATATATGATCTAAAAGCTTGCCACGTTCTTCTTTAAGCTGCCATGTTATTCCTATTCTCCTGTTTAATTCTGTTGTTTGACTGATACTTCCGAATTTAATCCCGAGGGTGTACATTGTCAAATTTACCTTAAGTTGAACTAGATGCTCTTTTGGAAATATTAGTGAATATTTTTAATAAATAATAAATAAAAAAATTGAATAAAAATGTATACCATTTCGTATACTACTTCGTCTTTCTTCGTCAAAAAAATTGAAGGTCAAACGATTCCAGACGATTGGAATCTGGCACACATTAGCCCCATTTATAAAAAGGGAGACAGAATTAGGGGTCGACAAGACAAGAATTCTTGTCTTGATAACAACTTCTTGTCTTGTCTTAAGAAAAAATCAAGAAATTAAAAAATCTTGTCTTGACGTTTTCTTGACATCTTATATCTTGTCTTGACTCAAGAAATTTAAAGATCTTGAAATTTCTTGATTACCTAGTCCGATGATTCCCCGGCGATCTTTTTGTTGCGTTGCGTGCTCACACGGACCAATAAATCCCAGAATGACCTACAGAATCCAATACCAGAGCCGAAAAATACTTAAATGAGCCAAGGTCAGAAGATGCTCAGAATATACTTGATTGGTAGAGAAGACACGAAAATGTCTACCACATCTGTACCTGCGGAAAGGCTAGTTTCAAGATCAGCTTTTTTTTCAAAAGTCAGGAAATCGGCTAGACGTTGACTCCATAAGAAATATTATCTGCCTTAATTCATGGCTTATCAATTCCGATTAAAAAATGAATGTTACATTTACATGATTTACATTTTTGTAAATCGTTTTAACAAAAAAAGTGTTGAATATATTAAAATAAGGTATTTTATTTTAAAATATATTATATTTTTCACAAATAAATACGTTTTAGAGTTTTCATTATTATCTAGTCAAGATATTTCAAGATTTCTTCATTTCTTGACAAGAAATCTTGGTATTGACATAAAATTTCTTGTCTTGTCTTGAAATCTAAAATTACTTCTTGTCTTGATCTTGTCTTGAAATCTAGACAAGATCAAGACAAGGTCTTGAAATTTTCAAGAACTTGGCGACCCCTAGACAGAATAGAAGGGAAGAATAGAAGAGGAGTACAAAGAAATGGAAGAACAAAGCGGCTTCAGATCAGCAAGATGGTGCGTGGATAATACATTTACTATTCAACAAGTAATTCAACAACGATCAGCTCGAAACCTCCCTACGCATTTGGTATTTATAGATCTGAAGAAGGTTTATGATACTGTCCCTTTAAAACTTTTATTTAGTGTCCTGACTAAAACGGACCTTAGTAAAACATATCTAAAAGCACTACTGAACATTTGTAAAACTCCTCAAATCGAAGCGTTAATTTTTTTTATTTAAAAAAAAAATAGATTTTTTAGACTTTAAAGATATATTATAATGGCCTCGAATGCTGTTCTTCTCAGGTAACTGAAGCCATCACTGTTGAAACTTCCGGATTAAATGTTTTTAGACGTCAATTTTGATCCTTTATTTATACATATGATGAGAAGAAAAATTTAAACATGTGTTCCACGGTAATAACATCATTCATTTACTTGAAGCTATCGCCAGTATCTACAGTCGGAAAAATGAAAGAATACCCATGAACGAACATATAAAACACGCTGTATTTTCCTGTCACCGTGTCACAAAGAAAATTGCCCAGCGCAAGTACATGTAATAATAATTATTACATGTACTTGCGCTCAGGGCCTACTTTACCACTAGGCCCGTGAGGCACCTGCCTCGGGCCCGTATATGAATGGGGTCCGGAAAGATCACCAAACAAAACATGTTTATTACAATAACAAAAAAAAATTTCAAAATTCTTTCATTTTACGAACAGGCAATGATAAATGATAACCATAAAAGTTATAATTAAGTGGATAGGCGCAAACTTTCGGCTTCAATGCTCTTTAAATGCATTCATTTTTTCGAATGCAGAATGAAAGCAAAATGAAAGATTACATTATTACCGAGGGTCAAATGTCCCTTAGAATAAATAAAAAGTTTCTTTTGAATAAGATATGTATTTAAAATTAAAAATCACACTCAATTTTCTCTTTTTTTCACCCATGTAACTTATTAAAATAAACATTATCAAAGATTTAAGGGACTTTCGGCCCTCGGTAGTAACGTAATTCTGGGTTTAAATTGTTCAAAAATACTTGTTAGTTTTCTCAGGCTTCGAAAAAAAACGAATGCATTTAAATAGCATTGAAGCCGAAAGTTTGCGCCTATCCCCTTTATTTATTGTCAATAAAATTTTTATTTTCTTGTGCAACTATATTTCTATTAAATAATTAGTACATTTAAAAAAGTTATTATTATTAAATTATATTTAGGGGCCCGAAAATTGTGTAGTGCCTCGGGCCTGATTTGAAGTAAAATAGCCTCTGCTTGCGCTGGCCAATTTTTTGTGTGACACGGTGACAGGAAAATACAGCGTGTTTTATATGTTCCTTCATGGGTATCCTTTCATTTTACTAATAATATTTATTACATGTACTTGCGCTGGCCAATTTTTGTATTCCTTCTTTGATTCTTTCATTTTTCCTACTGTAGTTATAGATTACAGGTCCGGCCTACCTAATTATTATTAATAACCTAAATCCATTTTGACTCCTTTTTCCTGAACCGGAATTGAACTTTTGTACTTTAAAAAAAATTTGATGACAAATTTTGCTTTATAAAAGGTATATTTATTTAAAAAAAACCTAAAAAGGGCTACAAATATCACATAACGTTTTCGCTCTCTAAAAAGAGCATCTTCAGTGTTCTTACAGGCTTGACATGCTGAGCCAGGGCTTATTTTACCACTAGGCCTGTGAGACACCTTCCTCGGGCCCGCATTTTAATGGAGCCCCGAAAGATCACCAAAAACAATTTTTTATTGCAATAACAAAACAAATTTTCAAAATTCTTTCATTTTACGAACAGGAAAGGATTTTCAAGCGACTTCACCTGTCACAAGTACATCTCCGTCATCTCCTATAGAAGACTACATAATGTCAATAATTTTTTCCTGAAGATATAGTGGATTGGCCAAAACATTTAAATCTGGAATTTCAACAATATTTTATAAATAATCGACTGCATCAATATATTGATAAAATTAGTGAATGAGTTACACAACTGGATAATAATAAAACCAGCATTTGCATAGTGTGATTTTTTATAAAATAAAATCTAATGGGGAAACATTCTTCGCGAGTGGTTAGTATACAGTCCTAAATGTAACCGTGTTTATTCTTACGTTTGTAAAATGATTTCCACGAAAATTATTGCTCTTCTAACTGTCGGTGGGTATAATGACTGGAAAAATATCAATAAGAAAGTTATTATTCAACATGAGCGATCTCCTGAACATATTTCATCAATTATTATTACGTTAGTCAAGAGAAGTAGTGCAGCAGCACAAATTGTAACATTACTGGAAAAAACTTATTAAGAAGAGAAGGAACACTGGATAAACGTTTTCGACGAATAATAGCAACTATTAAATTTTTGTCCTGAACGGTCTATCCTTTTATGCAATTAACTAATATCAATTTAAAATAGCTTCAGAACGATATCCTTTTATGGTTCAACAACCAAATTATTTACAAAAGGAAATGACATTTAAACAACGTTTAGTTGTTTAAATATAAAGGGCCTAGCCGGGTAAGATGATGAAAAGTGCCCTCAACTCGATTCGAATTCCATATAGGTCACCGTTTAGCATATATAGTGAAACTCACTTTCTGAAATTTTTAGCCCCCTAGGTGGTCATGTGACCCACCTAGAGCCTAATTAGAGATTTTATGTTTTTATTTTTTATCTCAGCCGCATCGAGAACTAGCGAAAAACTTTAAATAAAAAAGTTGTAAGCTTTAAAAAGTTCTGTCCGAAAATTTTTTTTTTAATATTTGGCGGGAAATTTAAATTTTAGAACGATTTTAAAATTTTAAATGAGTATAAAAAAATAACTAAGACATTCGTTTTTACGAAAAAAATATATAACGTGTATTTTTGCATAATGTTTCACTCTGAATTTTTTCAAATTTTTAAAATTGGTGAAACGCACCTTTAAAAATAAAAAACCGCATTTTTTCAGTTTTTTTTTAGTTTTTTGATACAATTTTATACATGTTTTTCAAAAAAGGTAACACCGTCACTAGAATGGGTAAAAAACTGAAAAATAATTGGAGTTTGCCTAATAAAAATTTTTTGTAACGCCATCCATTCTCAAGATATAGGGCGTTGAAAAAAACAAAATTTTACACATTTTTTACGATTTTGCCGAAAATACTGGCAACATTGTAATAAAACTTGGCGAGTTTTAAGAGGCAGTTATTGTGTATGTTTTGAGATGCAATTAAGGATTTGATATTCATCATTGGCGCGCATAGGGGTAATGGTGTGAACTTTTCAAAGAAAAAAAAATGGTACGCCACTGACATATCTCAAATTAACAATCATTTTTGAATTCCTCGTTCAATTTGCGATAAAAAAAACTATCTTCTCATTTTTTCATACGACGCGCCGTTTTGCTGCAAAAAATAAAATATCTTAACGCTTCCAAAGTATTCGAATTAGTTTTTATAATGAATGTATGAGTTTATGTATGTATTACATGTACACCTGGTTCCAAAAAAAACTGATACGACTCTTGACGCGTATTTTGTAGAAAATTGAGCAGTGTATTTTGAAGGATAAATACTTAATATTTACATACTGTCAATGTCACTGCCAAATCTTAAAATTTGTTAGATAGCTTATTCTGTTCCACGGTTATTAGACTTTATTATTAATACTTTCTCCGCAACTGAGGGTATCTTATCAACTGTATTGTTTTTAAACAATAGATGATAAAATAAAAATATTGACAGTTCAAAAATGTGAACATTATTGCATTGTGTGTAGCCTAAGTTTGGGCTGAAAACTGAAATGTATTACATTTTTACAAAATTTTGGAATATGTTTAATTACGTAGACCAATTTTAACAGTTGTTTTCAATACAGATTTGAATCATCTACAAATAGTTTCTAATGTCTTTTGATGTCAAATAATTAGGGAAGCTGGAATTCAACAGGTTAGGATTTTACACTGAGTTAATGCAAAATTGTAACGCATGTCAAAATTCTCAATGTATTTTAATTGTATTCATTTTTTTTTCGAATCCTGAGAAAGCTAATAAATATTTTTGAAAAATTTAAACTCAGAATGAAAGACTACATTATTACCGAGGGCTAAAAGTCCGTGAAAACTTCTATAATATTTATTTTGATAAGTTACAGGGCTGAAAATAAAAAAAGTGTGATATTTAATTTCAAATATTTCATTCAATAGAAACTGCTTGTTTATTCTAAGGGGCTTTCCGCCCTCGGTAATAATGTAATCTTTCATCCTGCGTTTAAAGTTTTCTAAAATACTTATTAGTTTTTTCATGAATCAGTTGTTTGTTTTTGTTTATTTTATTATTCGTCTGTCATAATAAATATAATGTCAGATCAATCAAATACACTGCTCAACATGATGAAATCTTACTAAGAGTCGTATCAGTTTTTTTAGGAACCGGCTGTACATAGTACATAGATGTATGTATTTAGAAACTACTAGAAGTTCGAATACTTTGTAAGGGTCAAGATGTTTTATTTTTTTAATAAAAATGGCGCGTCGTATGAAAAAATAGGAAAATAGATTTTTTGTCACAAATTGAACGAGGAATTCAAAAACGATTGTTAATTTGAAATATGTCAGTGGCGTACTATCTTTTTTCTTTAAAAAGTTCAGACCATTACCCCTATGCGTGCCAATGATAAATATAAAATTCTTAATTGTATGTCAAAAAAATGCACAACAACTACATTTTAAAACTCACCAAATTTTATTACAATGTTGCCAGTAGTTTCGGCAAAATCGTAGAAAATGTGTAAAATTTTGTTTTCTTCAACGCCCTGTATCTTGAAAATGAATGGCATTACAAAAAATTTTTATTAAGCAAACCCTAATTATTTTTCCGGTTTTTACCTATACTAGTGACGGTGTTACCTTTTTTGAAAAATATGTATAAAATTGTATCAAATATCGAAAAAAAAATTGCGGTTTTTTTTATTTTTGAAGGTGCGTTTCACCAATTTTAAAAATTTGAAAAAATTCAGGGTGAAACATTATGCAAAAATACACGTTATATATTTTTTCGTGAAAGCGAATGTCTTAGTTATTTTTTTATAATAATTTAAAATTTTTAAATCGTTCTAAAATTTAAATTTCCCGCCAAAAATTAAAAAAAAAATTTCGGACAGAACTTTTTAAAGCTTACAACTTTTTTATTTAAAGTTTTTCGCTAGTTCTCGATGC
Source organism: Diabrotica virgifera virgifera (assembly GCF_917563875.1). NCBI lineage: Eukaryota > Metazoa > Arthropoda > Insecta > Coleoptera > Chrysomelidae > Diabrotica > Diabrotica virgifera. The sequence goes on along the minus strand of NC_065443.1, from coordinate 12,196,519 downwards.
GGCTGAGATAAAAAATAAAAACATAAAATCTCTAATTAGGCTCTAGGTGGGTCACATGACCACCTAGGGGGCTAAAAATTTCAGAAAGTGAGTTTCACTATATATGCTAAACGGTGACCTATATGGAATTCGAAACGAGTTCGGGGCACTTTTCATCATCTTACCCGGCTGAGTCCTTTTATTTATTGTTAATAAAAATTTAAATTTCTGATGCAACTATATTTCTATTAAATAATTAATAATGCATTTAAAAAATTTGTCCAGATTTAGCCATACGGCCCACACTCCCTCTAAGGGGAAAATTCACTCATCCCAGATACCTACGGTATCAACAGGATTCAGCTCTGCTGGGACTCTTTCCGTGTTATCGAGCCCTAGGTTAATACGCCGGAGTGTCTCCCAGTAAAAAAGTTATTATTAAGGGTAAAGGGGCCCCGAGATTGTGTAGTGCCTTGAGCCTGATTTAAAGCAAAATAGGCTCTGTGCTGAGCCACCAAACGCTCATTAATGATATAGAGCCAGCTACATGAAATTCTTCCTTGTGGATTTTTGTATTTTACTTGATTCCTCTTTATTTATTTGTTCTTTTTCTATAGCATTAAACGCAGGTGAAGTAATATGTGTTAAATAAAATTAAAGAATTTTGTTAACAGTTAAACATCAAAGGACGCATTTCCAGAAAAATTAAAATTCCGACTTTTACTATTATGAAAACAAAAATAAACTGCAGTAAAATCGGATACAGTTTCAATAAGTTTTGACACGTTATTGAAGGCTAAAAATACTAAAATTGATTTAGCACTACTGAGATTTGAGACTGCAAAACGTAAACAATAAAACTAAAAATAATGATTTTATATTCAACAAAATTACCAGAAGTAGTAACGTAAAGCATTGAAATAATGGTAATAATATCCTTTTTAATTCGAATACTGCTCTCACGTTCATGATGTAATCCATGTATGAAGCTCCCCTGAAGAAATCAAAAGAATAATAATTCTTTAATTATTAAATACCTAAAAGCAAAAGTAGCACCAGGACCAGATAGGGTCGCAAATAGGGCACTAAAAAATCTTCCCAGGAAATCAATCGGTTACATCACCTAAATCATGAATGAGATGCTCAGTCTAGAAGATTTCCTAAGAAATGGAAAGAAGAACAAGAGCTAATGCTTCGAAAAGCAGGAATAAATGGAACATTCCCTCCAAACTCTAGACCAATCAGCCTATTATCATCAATAAGCAAGGATGCAGAGAGGGTAATAATAGCTAGGTTAAGACAAGCGTTTGGAACAATAGGCATTATACCGGAAGCTCAATTTGGATTCAGAACTGAACACTCCAGCGAGCTACAAGTGTTAAGATTGACCGAATACATCACAGAGGGATTCAACCAGAAGATATACACTGCTACTACATTCCTAGACGCCTGTAAGGTATTTGACAAAGTGTAACACGACGGACTTCGAGGCAGAATAAGAATAAGCGCGACCTCAACAAAAGCCTCGGCTACAGAGATACACAGAAAAGAATGGAGCTAATAAAATATTCCTGTTAGGAATATCTCTGCGAGACAAAATAAAAAATTAAGAGATCAGGAGAAGAATCAAGGTGACTGGCATCATCGAAAGGATAGCAATACTAAAATGGAGATGCGTAGGACACATACCTAGAATGACAGATGAAAGATTGACAAAGAAGTTATTGAAATGGAGAAAAAAGGAAGACAAGAGAAGCATAGCGTTAGCTTGGTGTAAAAATCTCGTATCTAATTTTTTTTCGAAAATGACATTTTGGTGGTTTTAGTTTGAAAACCTTGTATCTCACGATTTACAACTGTTAGAAAAAATTCAAATACACTAGACTATTTTCTACAGCCGAAAAAAGAAACCACGTATATCAATTATTGCTCTCTTGATTTAGTGTGAATACCACTTATATTTATAACCAAGAATTTGGTACTTAATTTGGAGTGTTTGTTTCAGAGATTCGACTTGGAGAAATGTTTTTTGTGAACAATAATACAGAAACATTTTATGAACCTTAAATCAAAAGATTTGTACTGTATCAACCTAGTATTTGGAGGTGTGCAATAAGCTATGGAAAATGAAAACCTCGTAAATAATAATAAACACAACCTCATTTTAGATGAACAACACGTATAACAAGATATGCGAGGTTATCATAGTTACTCGGGCAAAGGCTCTATATACTGCAAGGATATTTACGTGTTTTTCATAGTTAATACATATTTGTATTTCCAATTTAATAGCAACACTTAACACTTTTAGCTCTGGGCCAATATCAGATATAAATAATATATTTGTCTCAATGTGCTCGAATTAAAAATATGTAACGGTAATTTTTGTTTTTAGGTTATATTATTATGCAGAAAATCAGTTTTTTGCCTCTCCTGTAAAATTGTAATTGAATGAGATACGAGGTTTTCACACTAAGCCATCGATAGGTAGACCACCTACACCATGGACTGACGATTTAAGAAGGCTATGTTCAGCAGTGGACTTTTAAGGTTGGATGATGATAGATTCACGTTTACTTTATTTCGTTAACATATAAATTGAAGATTCTGACGATTTGAACGTAAAGATCTGAAATAAAATCGGGTAGAAATTTCAGAAAAAGATATTAATATGTCTCAAACTTTAGTTTATAGAATTTCGACTAAAAACAAACAAATCTATAGCATAAATATTGTGGTGGTACTTGTACCATTGCGGTTTTCTAACACTAACAAATGGCGAGATTGACAAAACACAAACACACAACATTAGATCATTTCTGTAATTCGAGTGAATGACAATGGTTGCACATGAAAAATGATAACAACGTCACTTTTCCTGCATCCTTGGAGGTTATTGAAACCGGAAGTGTTATCTGTGCAGTTTTGTTTTCAGAAAACAGATACGTTGTACTACTATGGTCCCATCCCGTAAAACCGATCGTTTTAACAAGGGGATATGAACTTCTCAATTTAATTTAATGTATCTTAATAATCAATACTTTAGTCTTTTTTGTTCTAGAGGCTAGAATAAAGAATGATAACACCTGATGGATTCGTCCGTTACTTGATGGAACTTCATTTAACCTGACAACAAAACACTGAAAACAAAATAGATACATAATCAGAGAACACATTATATAGTTCTTCCTCTCTATCTTTTCCCAAGCGTCACGATTCATTTTCAAACAAGTTGAATCAAAAAATAAAGTGAAACGTACGTCGATGTGTAGTATTGATACGTACTGTCAGAGTGTCAGTGGTAATAATTAGGAAATGGCTATTATCCCGAGAACGTGTTTTATAAAGTTACTTTATTGAAGTGTTTAATTTTTTTTTCACTATTGAGGAGATTGGTGAACTCAACATTAAACAGTTTGAACACCATACAGACTATTACGAATATAAAGATAAATATAGAACGGTAATAAATAAATTTTAAAAAAGTCACAACAACAAAGGTACGATTGTTAAGAAGATTTAATAATACCTAAGATTGAGAAATACAAAACTATCGAGTGAATTACTTAATAAAAACAATTAATATTTTTAATACCTATATCAAACCTTTGGGGAAACAGTGATACAAATGCAAATTTTTCACAAATTGAGTTATCAACACTACGGTATTACTAATATTCGTCTTTGTCTGGGGACCCAAAAGTCAGTATGTATTGCAACTCTTCCTTTATTTAACTGAAATATTATATTTATTTTTTAAAAATATAAAACCAAATAAACTTTATTGATAAATAAATAAAACTTTAATGATTTATAAAACCAAATAAACAATAAATGCAAATAAATCAAAAAACTGTCACTGTCATTGAAAATTATAAACGTCAAAATTCATAAGCTATCAAAGACATTCGATATTGTTTATCCTTGTTTAACTTATTGTGATTTCTACGGAAAAGCGGCTTAATTTTGCGATTAGTTTCTGTGAGTAGAAGTAGAAGTAGAGTAGAAGTACTTACAGTGATGAGTGCGCTAAGAACCGGCAAAATAACGCAAAAGATGGAAAACATAACACGTTGTGAAATAAAAAGAGATGAAGCTAGTAGAGGTGTAAACCTATACCTATAAATTTACATTACCACCATCGATAGTTTCTCACCCTTCTTAGACGTATCAGAGGAGTGCAACTCTTGGCAATTCTTTAAATTTTTAAAAATTTTAGAAAATTCTCCTGTTAGTGTTAGTTGCCATACTCCTGGATACGTCTAAAGGTGGAAAACTATCCATAGTGGTAATGTAATGTAATGTAAATTTATAGGCTTTTATCGATAATTTCCCACATCTACTAATTTATTTCACAACGTATGATTTTTTTCATCTTTTGCGTTATTTTGCTTATATGTAGTACTGAATTGCTTTGATTAGATAAAATTGAAGTTGCATTTGCAAGATTGCAAGGCTTAGATATTGTATTCTGTAAAGAAATGGAAGTTCTTCAGTTTGTCAGTAGAGCAGTACGGAATTTATGTGATGTGCACCTAAGAAAATCCAAAGAAATGTGTTTTGGATAATATCCAGTTGTTTTGAATGAAGTTTTTTGAAGGAATTGTAGACAATAGATCTGTAGTCAACTTTCGGTCGTATTAGTGATTTGTATATTAAGTAGCAGATTTGAATAATGTTAGATCAGAGTTCTGGGACTCAAAAACGGATGTGCAAAAGTACATAAGTTTAATTTGATTGTTTATCATTTTCAATTACATATATACAATCAGTTTATCCTAATTAAATTTGTATATATTTTACATGACCCAGGGTTAAGGCATACTGTATTTTTAATAAGTAGGTCGGTAAAACTGTGCATCAAGTTTATCTCCATGTCAATTAGAATTCGGTTTTTTAAACTACAAACAATAATTTTAGCTAATTAAACTAGTGATAATAAAATTACACAAGCTAATTAAATTAATGACATGCAATAATTATTTTAGTGCAGCGGTCTATCTATCTAATTAGCCTTCTTCGGTCCATCTTTGGACATAGGCCCCCTCAATCCTTTTCCATTCTTCTCTGTCTGTCGCTACAGTTACCCAACTAGAGCCCACGTGCTTCTTGACATCATCTACTCATAACATTTGGGCCCATCATCTCTATTCCAATTTTGCAACTTCATGTCTAACATCCCTAACTTTGGTTTTCTCACTTATCCACTCGTTCTCTTTTTATCCATTACTCTTACGTGCAACATTTACCTTTCCATTGCTCTTTGCATTTTTACCATTTTGTCCATGTTTGCTTTTGTAAACGTCCACGTTTGGGAACCATAAGTGAGAACAGGGAGTACAAATTGACTGTATACCTTGGTCTTAAGATGTTGTGGATATCTTTTGTTTTTAAGGATGTAGCTTAGTTTGCCAAATGCCGCCCATGCCAGTCTAACTCGTCTTTTGATCTCTGCTGTTTGATTTTCCTTGTTAAGTTTTATAATTAGACCCTGATATATATAATTGTAAACTTGCTCTATTTCGTCTTGTCCGATCCTCATTGTGATGTCCTTATCTGTATTAGTTATGATTTTAATCTTGCTGTATACTCTGGGCTAATTAGCAAAATTCATGGAAAAGTTATTTACCAGCAATTTTATTGCTGGAATCGAATTATAAGATCCTATATATTATTAATATAGGTATGCAAAGTCCGCAGATAGTGTGCTACTTTTTTTATAAACAAAATGGCGCCGACAAATCGTATTTTTCTCAATTATTGCTCTATAACTCCGAAGATTTTAACTTTACAACAAAAACACCCAAATAAAAATTCACCGCAATTAAATTCTGCATAGAGATAAGTTTTTCACGATTTGCTCCGATGAAAATTTTCCTCGGAAAATGCGGGTTTTCCTAACAAAAACTCTAATTTTCAAATAAAGTTTTAGGTAAGTAATTATTAATCAATAATTAAATAACTTAGTACATCAAAGCTTTCTTGGTATAGATTGTATTATACAGGGTGAGTTTTTAGTGCGAGATCGGTCGATAATTCCATTACGGTATAGAATATCGAAAAAAGGTATTTAGAAAAAATGTAGGCAATGATATTCTCCATGCTTGGCAAATATGTCCATTTCTACAGGGTGATCAATAACAGCGTGGTATATCAAACATATAATTTTTTAAATGGGACACCCTATATATTTTTTCATATTTATATTCCCCTCATAATTCTTGTTCATATAATATAGGGTTTTGCATTACTATACAGAGTATTTAACAAGTTATGACCATTTTTATTTCGAAATCCCTATGAGATTAACACCCTTTATATAAAGAAGTAATTCATAGACAATAATTTGTTTTATGTAGTAAGATAAACAATATACTGTAGTTTTTAAATTAAGTCCAATTGAAATCATTGACGAATGTTTGTATACAGGGTGAACTACAAAACCAAATTACGATTTTCTCTATTTTTTTAAATGGATCACCCTATATTTTATTTTTCAAAAATATTGTATTTATTATACTCTTTCATTTTTATATGGCATTCCCTATATCTAAACTTATTACTTTCGGAGATATTTTTAGTTTTCTTCAACTTTCGGGAATACATTCACTTTTTCTAGTAGAAATAAGTTGGTATTGAATGATAATTAAACAAAATTATTTTTATTCAATAAATTACTAACACAAAATATAAACCATAGCAATATGCAATGAATGTATCAATAAATGGGATATTAAGGAATTATCATATTTCCCTAATATACAAGAATCATACAATTCCCACAAAAAAATATAGGTATCTTGTGTATAATAAAATTACAAGATTATTTTTATTTAATAAACAACTCATACAAAACATAAATCAAAACAATATACAACCAATTTAATAGTTTTTAGATTATTATATCAACAGCATTCTAAGCCAAGAAGTTTTTAGTAACACATTCCTAATTGCAGGTTGTGACCCGCAGTTATTCATAATATAATTTTCATATTAAATTTCATTAATATGCATCAAGAAATCCATACTTTGTTAACACTCAAACTAGGTGATCTATAAATGTTTAAGGTGATATTGTTAGAGAGTATGTGATTGGTCCACATTTTTTGACGGTTGAGGTTTTTATACGACGGTGCTCCAGTTCTTCCAAAATTGATTTTTTTCAAGTGGGGCTATATAAAAAACCTTATATACCAGAAGCATCCAACAACGCTTGATGATAATATGAAAAATAGAATAAAAGAAGCTTTTAATAATATTGACTTACAAAAATGTTAGAAATGTGGCTCGGTCATTTGAATATCGGTTACAAAATTGCATAGACGTTGAAAGTTTTCATTTTCAACATTTACTTTATACCTATATCCTTAACATCACATTAATTGGTACATTCGTTAAATTTTGTTATGGTTTATTATTTTTTTGTTAGTTATTTATTGAATGAAAATATTTGTTATATTATTACATAATACGTATTTGTTAAGATATTTATATTTATAAGAATTGAATGTATTCATGGCAAATGAAGAAAACTAAAAATATCTCAGAAACTAATAAGTTTAGGTATAGTTGATGCTATATAAAAATGAAAGAGTATCATAAATACAATATTTAAAAAAAAATATAGGGTGATCTATTAAAAAAAAATTGAGAAAATCGTAATTTTGTTTTGTAGTTTAAAAGTGCTTATAAAAATGAATGTTCTACTAAAAAATTCTTGGCCTAGAATGCTGTTGATATACCAATCTAAAAACTGTTACATCAGTTGTATATTGTTGTGATTTATGTTTCATGTAAGTTATTTATTGAATAAAAATAATCTTGTTATATTGTTATATACAATACAAAGTTTTTTTTTGTAGGAATTTTACGATTCTTGTATATTAGGGAAATATGATAATTTCTTAATATCACATTTATTGGTATATTCACTGCATATTGCTATGGTTTATATTTTGTGTTAGTTATTTATCTAATAAAAATAATTTTGTTTAATTATCACTCAATACTAACTTATTTCTACTAGAAAAATTGAATGTATTCCCGAAATTTGAAGAAAACTAAAAATATCTCGGAAAGTCATCAGTTTAGATATAGGGAATGCTATATAAAAATGAAAGAGTATATTAAATACAATAATGTTGAAAAATAAAATATAGGGTGATCCATTTAAAAAAATAGAGAAAATCGTAATTTGGTTTTGTAGTTCACCCTGTATACAAATATTCGTCAATGATGTGAATTGGACTTAATTTAAAAACTACAGTATATTGTTTATCTTATTACATAAAACAAATTATTGTCTACGAATTACTTCTTTATATACAGTGGGTTAATCTCATAGTGATTTCGAAATAAAAATGGTCATAACTTGTTAAATACTCTGTATAGTGATGCAAAACCATATATTATATGAACAAGAATTATGAGGGGAATATAAATATGAAAAAATATATAGGGTGTCCCATTTAAAAAATTATATGTTTGATATACCACGCAGTTACTGATCACCCTGTAGAAATGGACATATTTTCCAAGCGTGGAGAATATCATTGCCTACATTTTTTTTTACATAACTTTTCTCGATATTTTATACCATAATGGAGTTGTAATGGAGTAATTTTATACCATAATCGACCGATCCCGCACTAAAAACTCACCCTGTATATGGTATATATAGAAGCCGGTGAAAATTAAACGAATATTTTAGCAACAATTCAATTGTTAATTAACAATTTATGATCGCAATAATTACCAAAATAATCATGATACATTGATCAAACTTATAAAGATTATAAAGATGAGATGCTTATTTAATATTTTATCGACAAAATATAAATTTTTCATTTTTTTGCATAATCTTTAAATTTTGAAAAAAAAATAGTTATAATACGCTGGTCTAATTAGTAAAGTACAAAGAAAGGTTATTTACCAGCAATTTTATTGCTGGAATCGAATTATAAGATCCTATATATTATTAATATAGGTATGCAAAGTCCGCAGATAGTGTGCTACTTTTTTTATAAACAAAATGGCGCCGACAAATCGTATTTTTTCAATTATTGCTCTATAACTCCGAAGATTTTAAATTTACAACAAAAACTTTCAAATAAAAATTCACCCCAATTTAATTCTACATAGAGGCATGTTTTCCCGATTTGCTCCGATGAAAATTTTCCTCGGAAAATGTGGGTTTTCCCGACAAAATCTCGAATTTTCAAATAAATTTTTTGGGCCAGTAATTATTTATCAATAATTATATAGCTTGGTGAAAGAAAAGCTTTCTTGGTATAGATTATAAATTCAGAAGCCGGTGAAAATGAAACGAATACTTTAGCAACAATTCAATTGTTAATTAACAATTTACAGTCGCAATAACAACCAAAATAATCATGAGACATTGATCAAACTTAGAAATATCATAAAGGTGTGATGCATATTTAATATTTTGTCGACAAAATATAAATTTTTCATTTTTTTGCATAATCTTTAAATGTTTAAAAAAAAATGTGAAACAGCAAAGTAAATATACGAATTCTCCGTTGTTTATAATTTGTTTTAATTGTTTCAAAGCTTAAAAGTGAGTCTATGGTACAATCTAATTACTCACAAAGAATGTCAAAAATTAGTGCAATGGTTATATTTTAATCAAAGATTAAAAATACGTTTTTTTGTAATTTTTAGCGCAAAAGGAGGCCTGATATAGAGTCGCAGCTAAAATGTTCACTCGAAGCGACTGACACGCAGCATACATTATTTATTAAAAGTGTACGTCGCGCGGCCGCCGGTCGTCGCTCCGAGTGAAAATTATAGCTACAGTACTGTATTATTCTACTTTCGCGCGTGTAAATTACAAAAAAAATATATTTATAATCTTTAATTAAAATATAACCATTAAACTTATAATCGATATTTTTTTGTAAATAATTAGCTTGTATGTACTTTAAACTCACTTCTACGCTTTGAAAGAATTAAAAAAAATTATAAACACCGTAGTAATCGTATGTTTACTTTGCTGTTTCATAACTTTTTTGCAAATGGTTGCAAAAAAGTTTTAAAGCATTCATTTTCAAGATATTTGAAATGCGCATTTTAGCTATTTTTTAAAATTATAATATAATAAAAACTTTCTTCTTCTTCTTCTTAAAGTTCCGCTCCTATTGGAGATTGGAAATCATTCTGGCAATTATAATTTTGTTGGTTACGCGCCGGAACAGTTCAATTGAGCTGCATCCAAACCATTCACGGAGATTGCGTAGCCACGAGATTTTACGTCTTCCTACGCTTCTTCTGCCTTTGATTTTGCCCTGCATTATATTCCTTAATAGTTCGTATTTTTCACCTCTCATGATGTGCCCCAAGTACTCCAACTTTCTGATTTTTATGGAATTTAAAACTTCGCATTTTTTTCCTAGTTGTTCGAGCACTTGTGCGTTTGTTTTACGATCTGTCCATGATATTTTCAGAATACGTCTATAACACCACATTTCGAATGCTTCCAGGTTTTTAATGTGGGATTGTTTTAGTGTCCATGCCTCAACCCCATACAAAAGGGTGGAGAACATATAACAACGAAGCATTTCTGAGAAAAACTTTCTGAGAAACGTTAATTTCTTTATAACTATTTTTTTAAACATTTAAAGATTATGCAAAAAAATTAAAAATTTACATTTTGTCGGCAAAATGTTAAATAGGCATCTCATCTTTATAAGATTTCAAAGTTTAATCAGTGTATCATAATTATTTTGGTTATTATTGCGACCATAAATTATTAATTAACAATTGAATTGTGGCTAAAATATTCGTTTAATTTTCACCAGCTTCTGGAACTATAATCTAAACCGAGAAGGCTTTTAAGTCACCAAATTATTTAATTATTGGTAGATAATTACTTATCTAAAACTTTATTTGAAAATTAAAGATTTTGTTGGGAAAACCCGCATTTTCCGAGAACAATTTTTGTCGGAGTAGATCGGGAAAAACACGTCTCTATGCAGAATTTAATCACGGTGAATTTTTATTTGAGTGTTTTTTTGTAGTAAAGTTAAAATCTTCGGAGTTATAGAGCAATAATTGAAAAAAACACGATTTTCGTGCGCCATTTTGTTTATAAAAAAAGTAGCACACTATCTGAGGACTTTGCATACCTATATTATTAATATATATATAATCATAAGCTTCGATTCCAGCAATAAAATTGCTGGTAAATAACTTTTCCCAAAAATGGCCTATTCTCCGATAATCAGCCCAGACTAGTATCATTTCAAACAATAATTATTCTTTTTTATCGGTTATTAATACGATGCCATCAGCGTACCTTAGGTGGTTCAAACGTTGTCCACAAATTTTTATACATTTTTCTTCCCATTCTAATCTTTTAAAAATATCTTCCACAGCCTGATTGAAAAGTTTAGGTGATATTGTGTCATCCTGTCTCACGCCTCTATTTGTATTGGTTGTGTTCCTTCTTATACTTTAATTGTTGTTTTGGCTTCCTTATGCAGAGGTACCAAAGGCAATATATATACAAAATTGTACAAAATCGTTCTTAAATAAATTAGTTTACAACATAGCCGCATATTTTTAAAATGCATTTTGAATGCATTATCAATAATTACATCAGTATCATTCTACTAATAATTACATTTCTCCATAAGTTTCTATCTTGAGTTATATTAAGTTCAATCTCCTTTACCGACATATCCTACCTAAACCTCTCCCCAGGTCTTCTTTGGTCTATTGCAGCATCTCCATCTGTTTGCCATTACTATGTAATACTGATCCTAGGTACTTAAGGCTATTACTTTTCACAATCACTTCATCATCCAAAGATATCGTTTTATTTGTAGTAACTGCATATTTATCACCACATTCCAAATACTACGTTGTTGTCCCACTAAGGTTTAAACCTTTTTCCTCAAGAGCTTGTCTCCACTGCTCCAGTTTTTCTTCTAAGTCGCTTTCACTATTTCCTACTCACACTACATAATCAGAATATTTACATTATGCACCAGGGAATGTTACCCTGTAGTTTCGCTGTTATCTGGTCTCAAAACTAATGAAAATAAATGAGGACTAAGCTTGGGGCCTTGGTGCAATCCTATTTTCGCATGAAGTTTATCAGTCTCTCCCAAACTTGCCCTAACACTAGTTGTTACTCCCTCATACATATCTCTCACAATCTTTATATATTCACCGGACACTCATTTTTTATTGAGTGCCCACCACAGAATATCTCGAAGAACTCTAGGATATGTTTTCTTAAGGTCAATGAACACCGTATGAGCTTTTGTTTCTTTATTCCTGTATGTTTGCATCAACTGGCTTATAATGAGAACTGTATCTGTTGTTGATCTGCCTTCTATAAAGCCAAACTAATTATCGGATATTTCGGTTTCTTCACGTCTTCAGTCTATCAATTACTATCTTCCATATTTTCATGGTGTGACTAAGTAGTTATATCGCCCTGTATTTTGTACAGCTGGTTCCTAAAAAAAGTGATACGAATCTTAGTGAGATTTGATCATTTTGAGCAGTGTATGATTGGTCTGACATTATATTCTATTTATTATGACAGATAAATAATAAAATAAACAAACAAACAGCCATTTTTGAGGTTAAACAGAATAAGTTATGTCGTGACAAATTTTAAGATTTAGCAATGACAGTGACAGCATGTAAATAAGAAGTATTTATCCTTCAAAATACACTGCTCAATTTTCTACAAATTACGCTTTAAGAGTCGTATCAGTTTTTTTTTTGGAACAAACTGTACATTTTTGTTTTTGTTTTTGTAACGTATTAATATTCTGATTTTCCATTCGTCTGGCATTTGTTCAACTTCCATAATTCTATTAAATAAACCTGTTCGTTAACATGTTCTGGTCTCTCCTAATCATGTCAACACCTCCCCAGGAATATCATCTGGTCCAATTGTTTTATCTTTCTTTATTTTTGGAACTATGTACTTGAACTATTTCCTTATATGGTATTTTAGTGATCTTTGCTGTTACTGTCTAGGTTAACTCAACTAGTTTTCTGTCAAATTCTTCATTTAATAAACTGTCAAAGTACTTTTTCTATCTCTTTTTGTTATCCTGTTATTATTTCCATCTCGGATACATCCAGTCTGATTAAAATAGTTTGTCTTCTTACATTATTTGCTCTATGTTTGGCTATTTTGCTCTATGTTTGGCCATTTTGCTCTATGTTTGGGGTGATTCTCATCCTGGTTTATGGATGAAAATAATATAATCGAAAATAATGGAAAAATATGTCTTCCTTTAATCAAAAATTGACCTGCCGCTGATTTTCTCAAAAATGTAGTGGTTCCTAATAATGCCTCTGTTTTGTTTTTGTTTGGCCACCCTGTATATTACAAAAAGTATCCAAAGGGGCTTAGGTTTTTACGTTTATTGTGAATTCTTTGTGTGGGAGTGATTAAACATTCAAAAGAAAGAAGGTACATATATTATGGTAAAATAAGGCTCTGTGCAATATTTTACTTTATAGCAATTAATACACAAAAATAACGGCCATTTCCAGACTAAACATACAACAGGAATCGAATATCCAAACACTGGATCCCGTTTCCTGATAAAAAGGCACTCGAGTGAACGCGAAACTGCAGACCCGGTGGAACAGAGGAAATTGATCTTGGCGAAAAAATACACACAGGTATTTGGTCTCCAGATTGCCTGCGATTTCCGATCCCTTGACGTCGTTGGTTAAAAAGGTGAACGACCGGGTTCTTTCCTGAAACTATTTCTCAACATTCTCGTGCAATTTTATGAAATATGAATGGTGTACCAAGTTACATATATACGATATACGCATATAGTGTGATCCAAAAGATTTCATACTTACTAATAGTGATTTTTTCACGATTCGTCAATAAGTAAGAGAAATATGTATGTGTAGAACCAACAGATGAGTTTTCGACAAGATTATTGATAAAAACAGAGCAAGGTTAGTATAGCAGATAGACAAAAAAAAACAAATTAAACAGGAGAGTAAGAGAAACTGGATGGAAAAAAAGTAATCGAAACCGAAGAGCAGAATCAAAACAATATCTCGAAAAGGTTCTATCAAAAAATTTAAAAATTAAAGAAGAAAAGCCCAACTATAAACCAAAAGATAAATGGTATTAAAAATAAAAAAAAGTTAATAAAGTTGAAGAACAATATAAATCAGTATGCGAGTAATACTTTTAAACACTACATGAACAGCTGGAATAACCTACATTTACTTGGAAGTACGTAAATACATAATCGTCCTTCTTTTCTCTTTTTCGCCAGTTGTATTGATTCTTGCCAAGATTTACCCTATTTAGTAATATCTCTGCTCTGGTGCTGCTATGTTCCACTTTGTTATTGGTATGTCCCTTCGATTTTCCCTATTGGTTTAGCTTTCCACACTGTCTATTCACTTGGCTGTTAGTGTCTATCCGTATAATATGTCAGAACAATTATATTTTTTTCTCTTTTATTATGTCAAGCACGGTTTAATTTTTAGAATGTTTCTTATTTCATCGTTTCTGAGTCCGTCTGATGCTTCATTTCAACCATCTGAGGCATTTCATCTCTATTCTTCTTTTCTTCTCACCTTCTATCACTTCTTTTACTATACTCTGTAGGAAAACTACTGACAGGTCAATTTTTAGCACAGTTTGTTGATAACACTGGGGAACAATTTTTTTTTATTAACTCCTTGAGAGATCTGTAATCTGCCTATTAGGCAATAAGCGTTTTTTCTGACAATGAAGCTGATGACATGTAGAGTATTATTCCAATGAATAATCTCTTTCAAATATATCTAAACCTAAGTTAAACATTGTTGCTATGAATTTACAACAATTTGCCTTAAAAAACTAAACTAAAGTCTGTGCGATGTAGATAGATCGGATAGCAGTAGACGTTTTAGCCTACGGATTTCATTGGCATCGCGCACGTTTAGTTGGACCGCTAACCGATTTGGGTGCACTGACACTTTTTCACTATAGTTGACACTAAAACAATGTATGGCATCTTTGATGGATTCTAAAGGGATATCATGCTGAATGATTTCGTTACTGACGTAGTAGGGAGCATCAACAATAGTTCGTAGTACTTTATTTTGAAACCTCTGCCAGAAGATGGATATTGTAGCAAAACAATGAGTCACCAGCCGCAAGGCGTAAGCCGAGAAAAGTCTAGATCGAAGCACGCTATACGTGGAACCGATGCGCGGTTGTTGGAAGGTCACACGATAGTCGGAGAGCTGGCTTAGCCCGGAATGATCGAGAATAACGACTAGGATATATAAGGCATAATTTTTGTGAATAGAGTTAGTCTTAAGCTAAAGTTTGTAAAGTAAACTTGTATAAATAAATAATAAAGTCGTAAATAAATACGAACCGCTAGTTTTATTGTAATTATAAGTTATTACAGTAAATAACCGTTACAGTTGGTGTCGGTGTTCGGTTAACTTAGTGCGATATAAATAAGTGAATTACAGAGAGACTTTAAAAGACTTTTGAACTTTATTCGTCGGGAATAACCGGAGTGCGTTAATTGTTCGGTATTCGGAAAGACTTTAAAAGACTTTGGACTTTATTCGTCGGGAATAGTTAAAGTGCGTTGATTGTTCGGTATTCGGAAAGACTGTTAAAAGACATTTTGGAAAGTACGTGTGTGCCGACCAAAGATGTTGCTACAAGAACTTACAGTAAAACAGCTCCGTGAACAGCTAGAGGAACGGGATCTGGACAGCAGTGGGCTCAAGATAGTCCTACAAGCACGACTCGAGGATGTCCTCACGAAGAACGGAGAAGACCCAAAGACGTTCCACTTCCAGTCAGCAGAACAAGTAATCTTATCGAAATTAAAAACTGTTTCTGAAACGATCGATGAAACTTCTAGAAGAAGCGACGAGAAACTTGAAGAAGTTAGTAGACAGAATAACGAGAAACTTGAAGAAGTTAGTAGACAGAACAACGAGAAATTTGAAAGTGTTTCTCAAAAGATCGATGAAACTTCTAGAAAAAGCGACGAGAAATTTGAAAGTGTTTCTCAAGTAATTAAAGACGTTTGTAGACAGAATGACGAGAAATTTGAAGAAGTTTCTAGAACATTCGATAAGATGCAGAAAAGTGTAGAGACCGTAGAAGAAAAGATCAAACAACTAGAGAGCATGATAACCGATACAAAAGTACAACCATCAGTTAATGCAGCAGCGTTAGATCCTGTAGTGAAAGATGAACTACCGAGAGACGAAACGTCGCATAATATGAGATTCAAATTACCACCATTCGATGGAAAGTCCTCTTGGTCCATATATCTTAGACAATTTGAAGCTATTGCGACCGCCAATCATTGGACCGAACAGGAAAAGGCTGTTTCCTTGACTGCTGCTTTGCGAGGTGATGCTGCAGATATATTAAGATCAATTCCTAAGGGGCAAGAAAATTGTTACCAGACCTTGTTCACTCGTCTAGAAAAACGCTATGGAGATGCCCATCTACAACAAGTATACAAAGCACAACTGCGAAGTAGAAGTCAACGAGCAAGTGAGAATCTTCAAGAATTTGAAGCAGATGTGGCTCGTGTGGTGCGGTTGGCTTATCCAGAGGTGCCAGACAGCGTTTTAGAAGAAATTGCAGTAGATACCTTCGTCAATGGGCTGAAAGATAATGAACTACAGAAAGCTTTACGACTAGCAAGACCGAAAGTTTTAGATGAAGCACTTGCTATTGCCTTGGAACACGAAGCAGCAAGCCAAGCTTCACGAAACAATCGAGTAATAACCGTGGAAAAAGGCGATAAGAGAAAAGATGAACGTTTGGTGGAAATGGTACGGAGGGTGATTCGTGACACGATGCCGAAGAGACGCATGAAGAGGGCTGGAAGAGTTGGTTCAAATACAGATGCTTCCTCGATACGGCCATGCAGTGAAAGTTGTAATCACCGGCTTAAACTAGATGAACAGCTTTGCCCTGTGAGACGAACTACCGTCGTTAATGAGCAATGGCAGCCACAACAGTTACAAGAAGCCCAAGAAGACGATCCATGTATAAAAAGAGTATTGGATTGGATGCGTCGACGTGAGAGACCTAGTTGGCAAAACATTAGTGCATGTAGTCCGGAAGTCAAGGCCTACTGGAGCCAATGGAATTGCCTGATACTAAAAGATGATCTTCTGTACAGAACCTTTGAGAACGATGATGGTACAGAATCTAAGCTTCAGTTGATTGTACCTAAAAGTAAAGTGTCAGAAGTATTGCGTCAGTTGCATGACGGTACATCAGGTGGACACTTTGGTATTACGAAGACTCTGCAAAAGGTTCGAGAACGGTTCTATTGGGTGAACTGTAAAGATGATGTAAGAAGATGGTGCCAGAAATGTGAACTGTGTGCATCCGGTAATGGTCCAGTTGGTAAAAAGAGAGCACCCATGAGACAGTACAATGTTGGAAGTCCTATGGAAAGAGTAGCAATCGACATTGCAGGTCCATTTCCAGAAACCGATGCTGGAAATAAATACATTCTGGTAGCCATGGACTATTTTACGAAATGGACCGAGGCCTATGCATTACCGAATCAAGAAGCTGCTACCGTTGCAGAGGTACTTGTTAAAGAATTCTTCAGCCGATTTGGTGTTCCCTTGGAGATCCACTCCGACCAAGGGCGAAACTTTGAGTCAGCTCTTTTCCAAAACGTTTGTAAATTGATTGGTGCCAATAAGACCAGAACAACACCCCTGCATCCTCAATCAGATGGAATGGTCGAGAGGATGAACCGAACGATGGGTAAACACTTGTCCAAAGTTGTATCTGAACATCAGCGAGATTGGGACCAACACATTCATTTATTCCTGATGGCCTACCGCTCGGCCGTAAATGAAACTACAGGTCAAACTCCAACCTGCCTGATGTTGGGTCGTGAAGTTCGTTTGCCCTGCGACCTAGAGTTTGGCTGCAGACCTTCCGAGGAACATGTTGCAGGCGAAGAATACGTCGACCGCCTGAAGTTACGAATGAACAACATTCATGAACTTGCCCGACAACACATCCAGATAGCCAGTGGCAGAATGAAAGATCAATATGATTCTCGCTGCAAGAATGAAAGCTTCGAAGTAGGTGATCTTGTCTGGCTTTATAATCCACAACGTCGTCGAGGCCTGTGTCCTAAACTGCAAAGACAATGGGAAGGTCCGTATGAAGTTAAGAAGAAAATAAATGACGTAATATACAGAATTAAGAAGTTACCAAACGGTAAACCAAAAGTTATTCACATAAATCGTCTTGCACCATATGCTGGCTCAAATGAAACAGAGGAAGCCCGAGTCCTCCAACAGGAGATGAAAGATGCACCACAGCCAAGTTTTAAGGAATTTATGTCAAATTACGCAGAAAGAAAGAGTGCTAGATTCGGCGTGACCGCAGAAGTTCAGCAAGATCTGTTTGGTGTTCCAGAAAACGTCTCTCTAGCCCACTGTGTTGCCCAAGACCTCGAGATGACTAAAGGAATCTCGTCCGTATTCAATAGAAAGTTCGGCCGCCTGGACGAGTTAAGGAATCAACAACCTAAAATTGGAAGAGTATTGCGATTGGAAGATGGTCCTCGATCTTTGCTGTATATAGTGACCAGGAAGTCTTATACGGACACGCCAAGCTATGAGAACATATGGCGTGCTCTATGTAATTTGAAGAAAATCGTGTGTAATTATGACATCAAAGATTTGGCTTTACCAAAAATAGGCCATGCAGTAGAAAATCTGGATTGGAAGATTGTGAGAAGCATGCTTGAAGTGGTCTTCAGAGAAACTGGCGTACGAATGACTGTGTGTTGCATGAACCCGAAGATGTCGGATCCTTCAAAGACAGTAGACTGTTATTTCTTCTTGAAGGGTGTATGCAAAGCTGGAGAGTCGTGTAAATTCCGCCATCCTGGGCTTCATCTAGAGTTGCTGATCGGGACGCTCAGATCTTAAGAGGGGAGCAATGTAGCAAAACAATGAGTCACCAGCCGCAAGGCGTAAGCCGAGAAAAGTCTAGATCGAAGCACGCTATACGTGGAACCGATGCGCGGTTGTTGGAAGGTCACACGATAGTCGGAGAGCTGGCTTAGCCCGGAATGATCGAGAATAACGACTAGGATATATAAGGCATAATTTTTGTGAATAGAGTTAGTCTTAAGCTAAAGTTTGTAAAGTAAACTTGTATAAATAAATAATAAAGTCGTAAATAAATACGAACCGCTAGTTTTATTGTAATTATAAGTCATTACAATAGTCACGTTACAATATGTTGGAGTTGCCAGCAGTTCCCCACAGCTGGATACCGTAGGTCCACACAGGTTTTAAGATTGTTTTGTATAATAATATTTTATTGTTTATTGAGTGTTTTGATCTGCAACCGATGAGCCAATACATGTTTCTTAATTTGAGGCCAAGTTGCCTGCGCTTAAGCGCTGGTTTCCTCGAAAGCGGTGCCGACAAACTGCGACCATAACACTGCGATGAATGACGTCATAAAAAACTGTACCATGCAAAATAATAGCGGTGGTTTCCAACGCATCCTTGGAAACCAACGCTATTATTTTGCATGGTACAGTTTTTTATGATGTCATTCATCGCAGTGTTATGATCGCAGGTTGTCGGCACCGCTTTCGAGGAAACCAGCGCTTTAGTGAATATGTGTTTGTTTTGTCGAAGTCAATCGTCGATCCAGGTGCATTCCGAGGTATTTGGCGCTTTCAGATTGTGGAAGTTGACAATTAATAAATTGAATAGGTGGGCACGTTTCTCTGCGGAGGGTAAACGTCACATGTGTTGATTTTAATCCATTTGCTTTAATACGCCACCTTTTTAGGAAATTTTAAATTATTTGAAACTTTCTTCTCTTAAATGTTGCATTAACTT
The DNA here is from genome assembly GCF_917563875.1 of Diabrotica virgifera virgifera. Taxonomy (NCBI): domain Eukaryota; kingdom Metazoa; phylum Arthropoda; class Insecta; order Coleoptera; family Chrysomelidae; genus Diabrotica; species Diabrotica virgifera. The sequence continues at coordinate 12,176,641 of NC_065443.1, read as the reverse complement.
TACTAAACTAGAAATTCTTGTAAAAAATTTCTTGTAATCTTCTGCAATAAGAACGGTACTATCACGCATTTTCAAATAGAGTATTCAAAAAAAGATTTTATAGTCCTTGGAATAACAAATAACACGTTACAAACCATTTTATTAATTGCATGAAAAATATCGCTATAGCACAACCGTTTCCTTATCAAATAAAACGAATCGTTTAATTGAATGACCCTGTACATGCGTTGCAAATGTACCCGTTAACTTTCGAACACGACTGGAACTGGACGGGAGATTTACATTATCCTCTTCCTTAAAGAGTAATGAGCTACATAAGGGATTACAATCATCGCATTCAAGAAATATGAGTCAGTCGCTATTTCCACAAGCATGATTTCGATCGAGATAGCGCGAGATAGAAAGAAGATTTCATGCGTGAAAGTGTGGATAGGTTTCAACCTTGCACTTGCTGGATTTATGGTTATGATATTACTATTATTCGTAGAAAAAAAAGAGGAAAGTTATGATCTAGTTTTATATACAAGGAAAGAAAAGAAGAGCATTGTTTTCAAATCAGAAAATGTCACTATTTTTGCTTACATCCCTAAAATCCCATAAACATTTATATTGATTTACCAATCTCAGACGCCTTGCAGGCCTGGGTCTAAAATGCAATTAATGTATAATACTTATTCGCGGTGTGCAAGTACTTGGAGGGGATACGAGAAACGATCGTGGGCGAATAGCGGAGAAATCTTGAAACTTTCTTAAATAATTCATATTGTCAATTGAAATTGTCACATTGACGTATATTTCATATCTACTGTAAATGAAGAAGAAAAATTATATATTGCTCCACAATATTGATAGATAAATTTAATTAATTGTATTTTGCTTGCAGTACTGCATTTTATTTTTTTTTCCATATTCTCTTTTGAGAAAAGGCAGAAAGGGCCATGGAAAGACAAATGCTGAACATTAAATTATCAGACAGGAAAAGAAACGAATGGATCCGTAACAAAACAAAAGTGAAAGACGTCTCTACCCAAGTAGCAAAGCTTAAATGGAAGTTCGCCGGACACACCCTACGGCAGAAGGATGAAAGATGGACTAAGATGGTAATACATTGGAGACCATGGAAACACAAACGAAAAAGGGGAAGGCCACAGATGCGATGGTCAGATGACCTGAAGAAACACACTGGGTCAAAATGGATGCAAATTGCCCAAGATAGAGAGGCATGGAAGAAGGAAGAGGAGGCCTATATCCAAGGATGGATGTTTAGGGCTGATTAGATAGATAGACTGCATTTTAATAACTAATTTTATTTACTACATACAATTGTTTACGTTTTAATAACATAACCTGAATCTTATTTTTTCTTCTTATTATTTTTTTGGACTATGGCCTAGATAATTATCCAGTAACCAGGACTTGAAAGTTGCCATTGAAAGTGCGAATAATGTTGCTGAGCGTAGAAACCAGGTGTCGCTTTGCCGAATTTTCACGGTCCCAATATGTTACAAAACTTGTATCAAGTGGAGTCAAAAGCGGAGTATCAAAGCTCCAAGGATATAGAACAAGAGGAAAACCCCGTAAAAGATGGAGAGACGACGTAGAGGATGATCTTAAAACCATGAACATCAGGCAGTGGCGAAGGGAAGTATCCGATAGGGCAGAATGGAACAACAGTGTTAAGTAGGTCAAGACTCACAAAGGATTGTAGCACCATTACAAGAAAAAGAAGAAGAAGAAGTATCAAGTGGAGTGGATTCTTGTCAATGTAAGCTCCTTGCCTACGAAATTGACTTTCTATTCTCCTCCATTAACATCCTTATTTGTTACTCTTTCTTCCCAACCATCAATTTTCTCTTTTCCGCGATCTTCCTGTATGCTATCAAACCTTTGATATATGCTGCTCTCTCTGACCCAACTAGGCCAAACCCCGGCGTGCAGTCACGGATTGCAACGAACGAAATGGCAAGGATACCCTAGCGGCAACTGCTAGCAAAATACTAAGTTTTCAATCTAATAGCACATAAAATAACACTAAACATCCCAATATCTCCCAATAGATCGAAAACAATGGAAACCGTCTCTGGTTACACCTCCGAGGATTCTAAAATTTGCAAGCCATAGCGGATGCTGAGACTAAAGAAGATGAGGGAATTTTGCAGTTTATAATTCACGTCCCATCTGCTCAGCGCGGTAAAGTTCCAACGAGAATAGTTCCATTCGTACTCCAATCAGAGTAAACTGCGTTGGAACTTTACCGCGCTGAGAGATGGGACGTGAATTATAAATTGTAAAATTTCCACATCTTCTTTAGTCTCAGCATCTGTTATGGCTTGCAAATTTTAGAAGCCTCGGAAGTGTAGCCAGAGAAGGTTTCCATTGTTTTCGATCTGGTGAGATGTAGAGTAATATGTTTAGTGTTATTTTATGTGCTATTAGATTGAAAACTTAGTCTTTTATTAATTTAAGTTTAATGGGTCAGAAAATAGCGGTGAAAAAAAAACTTCAGGCACACAGAGTTTAAATACATCTTAAAAAGTCGCTTTCTATAATAGAGAAATGTTATAAATATTCTATTCTACAGTGATGAGCGCGATAATAACCTGCAAAATAACGCAAAAGATGGAAAACATAATACGTTGTGAAAATAAAAAGAGATGAAACTAGTAAAGGCGGGAAAATTTCAGTAGATGCCTATAATTTAATTTAAATTACATTACCACTATCGAGAGTTTCCATCTTTAAACGTTAGCTTAAGAGCTAGTTGACTTCAGTCATAAATTGTAGGTATGACGTTCTTCTAACCTAGTTTTAATATGTTATGTATGTCTTCTTCTTCTTTGGTTTATTGGCATCCACCTACTTGGGTATTTAGCCAGCCTATCGTCTCGGAATAAAGGAAAAAATTCTTATTCAACTACAATTTGGAGTTAAAGCAATCTGCTTTAATAAGCCACAATTTTAGTTTGAAATTAAGTTTATTTGACGTTTCTATTTCGATTTGACATTTATTTGTGTCAGCGGAAACGAATAACATGGGACATTAAAATAAAATGTTTGTCAATGTCATATACGTTTAATGTGGTATAATTATGACTATGACTATAGTCAACTAGCCACGTATAAGAATTATCTCGTGTTATCTCACAACTTAATATGTTTTCCATCACTTGAGTTATTTTGCCGGTTATTAGGGCACTCATCACTGTATAATTGTATATGTAGTTAAAATCGAATAACCAATCCTGTAGGAACCAGTAAACAACTCAATCAATAAACTTTTGACCTGTCGTCGGTTTCTTTCTGGTCAAAACGGGTATAATTACCAAAATCAACAGTTATTAACAAAAACGGCACATAAGATGCATCATACAGACCGCGCCTATAATTCGGCAGAAAAAGACGAGACTGAACTAAAGTTCATTATGATTTTGTTCTTTTTCCAGCCGACCAAGACACCATGGGTTCGAGATGAAGCAATCCATCAGGCCAAATGATGCATGCAAACGATAAGAGATATCAAGCTGCGAAAAAGGGGCCGTGATTTATTTTCTTCATAGGCGTAGATTCGAGATGTATCAGAGAGGATTGATTCTTTTATGATGTAAACAACTAAACAACAAGAGAATACGCAGAAAAAATGCGAATAAACCAAATTAAGTATGGTATTTAGACATTTAACTGGTTTAAGGGCAAATAAAGACAAAATCAAATACATGTTCATCAACAGACAAAAGGGAAGAGATCGATTAGGGCAAAATGTTACGATATACCCATATAACTTTGAAAGAGTCTTCTTCTTCTTTGTGTACCGTGATTGTTTTCAAGCGTTGACTATCGTCGTGTTAACAAGCTGATGAAATATTTCTCGATCGGCAGCTATATAAACCAATTCTATTCATACACTGAGAGACAATCAAGGCCATATGATAATCGACGATAAAGAACTAACAGAAGAATGGAAAGAGTATTTCAGGGACCTTCTAAACATCATACAGGAAGAACAGCACAAAGAAGAGATCTATATAACAGCAGACATGCCCGTCGAAAATCCCTCTTTTGAAGAAACCCTTAAATAAGCTAAAAAATTACAAAGTGCCGGGTACAGACGAGATACCAGCAGAATTTCTGAAATATGGTGGAGAAACACTACATCGCCAAATCCACCAATTAATAACACAGATATGATTAGAAGAAAGGATACCAGTAAGATGGAAGGAAAATATCATAGTGCCCATCCACAAAAAAGGGGACAAAACAAAATGCGCGAATTACAGAGGAATTTCACTCTTAAGCACGGCATATAAAATCCTCTCAAACATCATTCAAGCCGGTTTTAGGGCAAACAGATCCACAATAGATCAACTATTCACGCTGAGACAGCTTCTAGAAAAGGGATGGGAGTATAACAGACCTATGCACAATCACTTCATAGAAGTGCCGCCATGGCGGAGATCTCAATACAAAAGAAACTCATTCGGATGACTAAAGTCTGTATGGAAGGTGGAATATCAAAAGTACGTATAAATAATAAACTGTCTGACAGCTTCGAAATCAACAGTGGACTCAAACAGGGTAATGCGTTATCTCCACTACTTTTTAACCTTGTATTAGAGAAAGCCATGAGGTCGGCCGAAATAAAAACAGAACTGGTATCGGTTCAAGGTCCCAAGTTATTACTAGCATACGCAGATGACATTGATCTTGTTGGAGACTCCATCCTATCCACAAAAGCCATTTTAACAAGGTGGAAGGAACAACCAGGGCCTATTTTACCACTAGGCCCGTGAGGCCCCTGCCTCGGGCCCGCATTTTAATGGGGCCCGACAAGATCAATATTAAAAGAATATTTTTATTGAGAAAACAAAGTAAATGTTCAAAATTATTTCATTGCACAAAAAGATGCAATATTATCATATTTTACACCCCACAACAGTGCGCAAAAAGAAAGTTCGTCCTCTTATCCTGTTCTTCTTCTTCTTCTATGTCACTACAGCCCAAATTGAGCCTTGGCCTTCTTTATTATTTGCCTCCACCCTTGTTTATCTGTAGCTGCTCTTCTCCATACACGGACTCCTAAAAATGCTTGTGCATCGCTGCTAACTGTGTCTTCCCATAGCTTTCTTGGCTTTCCAACTGGTCTCTTTTCCTGCATCCTAGTGTGCAGTGCTCTTTTTAGTAGCCTATCCTCTCCCATTCTTACCACGTGTCCGGCCCATTGCAATCTTTGTATTCTAATGAAGTCTGACAGGGATATTTCCTAATAAAGTTGATAAAGCTCGTTGTTTTATCGAATTCTGAAGATTCCGTTTTCCCTCACAAGTCCCTAGTATTCTCCTCAATACTTTCGAATGTGTCGAGTTTGTTTTTGGATGTTTCTTTCAGGACCCATGCTTCACTTCCATAGCATGCTATTGGTCGAATTAAGGTTTTATAGATTCTCATTTTTGTATTTCGGTGGACACTTTTAGACCGAAATATATGGGAGAGGGCAATATAAGCTCTGTTTGCCTGCATTATTCTCTTCCGTATTTCCCCTTCTCTTCTTTTGATCCGTCGGCATATATTTCTACTCCCAAGTATGAAAGCTTTCCAACTGTTTCAATGTCATCTTCATGTATAATTTTTGTGGCACTATATTTCTTCTCGTCTGTATCATTATTTTTGTTTTTTCTGTGTTCATTTCCAGACCTAGCCTTTTCGTTTGCGTTTTTAACTCTGAGTATGTTTTCTGTGCTCCTGTTGATGTTCTACTCAAAATATTAATATCATCGGCATAAGAGGCCAGTTGAACGGTTCTGTTGGTCAGTAGGTTTCCTCGTCCAGTTTGCATTTGTCCAACAACCGCATACTCCAGTGCCAGGTTAAACAATGTTGGGGCCAGCCTATCACCCTGCTTCAATCCCTACGAGATTTTGAAAAATCTGTCCGGTAGTTTTGTACTCGTTCACATGCCTAAGTTTCATCAATTGTGGCATTAATGAGTCTAATTAGCTTGTGTGGTATGCCAATTCAGCCAATATATTATAGTACAGTCTGTTCCTTTTTACTGCGTCGTATGCCTGCTTGAAGTCTACAAACACGTTGTGAACATCAATTATGTCGTGTTCTCATGATTTGCTCAAGACCTACTGGACTGTAAATGATGCATTGTCGGTCTTCCCCATCTGAAGCCCGTCTGATACTCTCCAATAATATTTTCTACTGGTGGTTTATAATATACTTACGTGAAGACTTTATATGCAGTACATAGTAGAGAAATTCCACGGTAGTTAAACAGTTAAACAACTTTTAATTGTTTAAATATAAACAATTAATTGTTTAAAAATTTAAATTTCTGGTGCAACTATATTTCTATCAAATAATTAATACATTTAAAAAAAGTTATTATTATTAAATTTTTGTTGGGGGCCCGAAAATTATATAGTGCCTCGGGCCTGATTTAAAGTAAAATAGGCTCTGGGAACAACAAGCGAAGTAGGGCTGAGGATTAATGAATAGAAGATGAAATATATGTGTATAAATAGAACGACACGAAGAGACAGGATAGGACAAAATGTGACGGTCAACACCTTCAATTTCGAAAGAGTACAACGTTTTAAGTATCTGGGGGCCGTAATCACAGCTGACAACGATGTTACTGAAGAAATAAAAGACAGAATCCAATCAGCAAATCGCTGTCTATTCGCACTGGATAAGCTTATAAAATCAAAAAATCTTACAAGAAGTTCCAAGATCAAAATCTATAAATCCATCGTCAGACCTGTACTAGCATATGGTTGTGAAACGTGGACCATGACCAAATTAAACGAAGAAAAGCTCAGACGTTTTGAACGAAAAATACTTATAAACATTTTCGGACCTCACCACGACATTAACACAAACCAGTATAGGATCAGAACCAACTTCGAATTAAAAGAACTCTACAATGACACCGATATTATCCAAGAATATAAATCACAGCGACTAAGATGGTCAGGCCACGTGCACAGACTTCATAACGAGAGACTTGTAAGACTGGTATGGGAGGAGATTCCTACAGGCAAAAGACCACTCGGACGTCCCAGAATGCGATGGAGAGATAACATTCAAGCAGATCTCCGAAAAATGAACATCCCATTTGACCCTAGGTTGATGGAAGACCGAACAAATTGGAAGAAAGTTGTACAGTCAGCCAGGACCCACCTAGGGTTGTAGCGCTACGTGATGATGATGATGAGCTATATAAAACAATTCCTCGACCGTTCGGTCGATTTCAGCGAAACTCCAGCGTTTTCCTTCGATTTTGCCCTGAATGATCAACCGGAGTAAGCGATATCTAGGTCCTCTCACTATTATGACCGAAGTATTCAACCTTTCCCATTTTTATGATGTTAATCAATTCTCGCTCTTTGTGGATGGTTTCCAGCATACGTTCGCTGGATATGTGTGCTGTCCATGGGATTCTGAGCATGCGACGGTAACACCACAACTCGGACGCTTCTAATTTGTTAAGATTCTTTATTTTTGTTGTCCAGGTTTCACATCTCTTCTTCTCCTTCTCCATATAATTTCACGAAATTATATGGAGAAAGAGAAGAAGAGAACAGAGAAAGAAACATTAATGAAATCCACGATAGAGTACTAATATCAGAAGAAGAGCTACAAGAACGAATAAAAAAATTAAAAATTAGAAAAGCACCTGGTCCTGGTAAGATAAATAATGAACTGCTAAAATATGGAGGAGGAACACTACTCAAATGGCTCCTAAAATTATTTGTCTATATAATAAATATCGGAGTAGTACCAGCGGAATGGAAGAAAAGTCTCCTGCTACTGATACTCAAAAAGGAAGAATCTAAAAATCCTGAAAATTATAGAGGCATTAGTCTGATGAACAGCACATTAAAATTGTTGACGACAGTCAGATAAAATCGAGGAAAAAGCGAAAATGGCAGATGAACAACAAGGCTTCCGGAAGAAGCGCAGCACAATAGATGCAATTTTTATTATCAGACAAATAGTAGAAAAGTCTACTGAATATGGAAAACCGGCATACATGTGCTTTGTGGATTTAAAAAGTGCTTTTGACAGGGTGAGGCGAAATGACATCTTAAATTTATTACAAGCTGAACAAATAGACCACCAAATAATAAGGCTAATTAAGGCAATTAACAATAACAACAAGACCAGAGTTATAATGTCAACAGGAGAAACATAACGCATAGAACTAAAAGGAGAAATCCGCCAAGGAGACTCGCTCAGTCCATTGTTATTCAATATGGTGATGAATCAAATAATTCACGAAGTAAGAAAACGACATGGATAATGGATAACACATGGGAAAGCATAAAATTACGATACTATGCTATGCCGATGGTGCAGTACTAATTGCTGATAACGAGGATGACCTACAAAGGCAGCTCCACACTTTCAATATCACAGCAAATAAACTTAATATGAGAATATCAGTAGAAAAAAACTAAATGTATAGTGATAAGTAAAGAGCCGCGTAGATGCAAGTTAGAAATAGACGGCAAAATTGTAGAACAAGTAATGAAATTCAATTACCTAGGAGTAGAGATCACTAGTGACAGGAATATAAAAACAGAGACCACAACACATGCTACAAAAGCGGCAAGAGTAAGTGGTTGCCTCCGAGAATCCATATGGAGAAACAAATATCTGACCACGGAAAGCAAAATAAAAGTATACAAAGACAACAGTAAAACCTATTCTAACATATATCCTAACATATGCAGTAAGACCTATCCTAACATATAAACATATCATTAAGAGACAGACAAAGCAACAGAAGTATACGAGAACGATGCAAAATTCAAAATATTAACAGGGGGATAAAAACAAGAAAGAAAAACTGGAACGAACATGTAAACCGAATGGAGCCAGATAGATTAGCGAACATTTGTAAAAACAACAAGCCGTATAGCAGAAGATCCGTTGGAAGGCCGCCGAAAAGGTGGAAAGACAATGTACATTCAACAACAACTGAAACAGAATAAGAGGCAGACAAACAGGAGTAATCCTAGTCGCACGAAGAAGAAGAAGAAGAAGAAGAAGAAGAAGAAGAAGAAGAAGAAGAAGGTTTCACATCCATAGAACAAAATGGACCAGACGTAGCAATTCAATACTTTTAGACGGTAGACGCGTGGTCAAAGACAGACTTCTACTGCACAATACAGAGCGCCAGGTCAGCGCCAGCTTTTTCGTGCAAGTTCTATTCTCGTCGAAATTTCCTCATCGCTTTTCACCCTGCAGTCAATCCAGCTACCCAGATATCTAAAGTGTTCCACCCTTTCCAGGATTTTGTTATATCTAATTTTAGTACTGAGTCTTCGATATTCATTTTCCGACCACCATCCATTTTGTTTTCTTTGCGTTGATTGTTAAGTCCTTTGCAGTACATTCGTTGTTTACAGCATTCAAAAGGGTTTGAAGGCCTTCTAGACTCTCTGCCATTATGGCGGTGAAAGAGTTATTTGAAAGAGTGGAGAGTTTTAAATATTTCGGAGCAACAATCACTGCAGATTACGATATCACGGAAGAGTGTAAAGGCCAAAAGGATTAAAGAGATTAAGAGCCAAAATCCAGAGAAGCGGCATGATATTGAACAAACGACAACAGCGCATTTGAGTACCTTGGAGTAATAAGTTACAAATAGAATAGGCGAAGAGATAGAAATAGATAAAGAGAGAGAGAGAAAAATAGTAAAATAGGTAAATAGAAATGGGTTGGTAGTATTAGGATTAATAAAGACAGTGTTAACGCCAAAAAACGTGTCCTGGGCAGTCAAGATTCAAATGGAACAATAGTGAGGCCAACGATGTTGTATGCACATGAAACTTGGACAATCAATCAGAAAGAAGAAAATAGCACGAGATTTGGGAGAGGAAAACCTTGACAAAAGTTTTTGGTGGTGTAAAGGAGGTTAACAGGGAATGGTGCAGAAGAACACGCCAGGAGCTGATAGAGATGTAAAATTACAAGGAATATCAGGGCACAGAGATTTAAACGGTTGAGACATGTTTTACGAATGCTCAAAAGAGAGAAACATCTTAAGAGTTTTGCAAGCAGAAAACTAAGAGAAGAAAATAACAGGAAGGATGTGATTTGATGATGTCCAGTCTGACAAGGAAGAAATGGGAACATGGGACTGGAAAGATCAGTGAAGGACCGTAAAATGACAGAAAATAATCAAGACTATCGAAGCGAGGTGCCTGTCAGGCATGTAGAAGAATTTTTATATCAACATCACGGAAAAAATACAATTTAAACTTTTATTATAATGCATTTCTAACGAAACTCAAATTCTTACCCATCATCCATTTCCCAAAAAGAAGAGTTGCAGAAGAAGATCTTACCTGAAAAAAAATAAGTATTAGAAAAAATTGTTGGTTTAATTGGTTTAGTTTTGTTGGTTAATTCTAATGTTTTTGTTATATTAGTATTTATGTATGTTTTGTGTATTTTGATGAGGTTGGACAGTGCTGTTCTATCCATTTTATTACGTCATTGATTTTACCGTTGAATTTTCCGTCACTATTGACGGTAATGCTCAGATATACAGGGTGTCCCCAAAAATAGTACGTTCCTTAAAGGTATAGGTAGAAGGCACAATATAGAGCAAAAAAGTCTTATAACATTTTTTTCTAAATTCATTCGTTTAACCAAAAAACGAAAATATATTTTGATATGCAAATTAAAATCTGGTAACAAAGCGCAACTCAAAAATCTAATGATTAAAAAAGTAGGTTTGTAGGTCAGTTGCATCTGGTGGGTAAAATAATGTAAATATCAACCAAACCCATATCCATTATTTTGCAGGTAGGTACCTACGATGTCAACAACCCCAAAAATCACACCTCAAGTAAATAAACAATGGGTTATTAGGTTAAATTTCCACAGTCAGATAGTTCTTCTAGGCTGCGTTGCCATGTCATTCAAATTTATGAAAATAAAAATTCGCTTATATGGAGAACAATGTAATTTTTTCTTTGAAACGGTTAATTTCAGGAAAAAATGTTATAGGACTTTTTTGTTCTAAATTGTGTATCATATCCATACCTTAAAAGAACGCACTATTTTCGGGGACACCCTGTATAAGACTTAGACACAATAAATAAAATGGAGCTCAATTATTATAGTTCTTATATTTATATCTTTTACAACACATCGCATAAATACATTTCGTACACTTTTATTTAGCGTGCTGCAACGCCTCTTCCCCCATCCAGAAGACCAGCTATGCGTCTATGTCGTCCTTAACAAGCACACAATCTTCTCCGTTGTAAATCGCTGGTCTGAGACGATGGACATGTACCTTCTACAGCCAACGTCAAGGAACTAATCTATGGAACTAATGAATTGGCGAAATATCAATTTTCTTTGTACACAAAAGAGATTTCAACGGTACCTGACAAACGTAACTCATGATTAAACATTTCCTGAAGGTACGTACCTGAATCTAAATACATAGTGAACCGATAAATGCACGAAAATAGATAGGAGATATCAATAGGTTAGGAATTTTTAATTTTTTAAAGGTATTTGATGGTTTTTAGATGCATTTGCTTAAAAAATTACTTAATTTAAAATGCTTAAAAATTAAAAAACACAATGGATTAAAAGAACAGAAATTAATGGAATACTGAACATAATGACACAAAGACACAAAATAAATATTAATAAAACAGAACGTTTCTTATTTTGATGAACACCAGAAGATAACGAATATGAAGATACAATTATAAGAGGTTGTACAGGCGACTAGGCGACGAATATATGTATAGTCCGTCCGCTATAACTTTTCCCATGCCGTACGATTCATTTTCAATCAAATTAAGTCAAAACAGAAAGTGAAACGTACGCCGATGTGTGTAGTATATACTAGTATATAGTATACAGTATACAAAATGTATATATGTTACAGTTCAAGTTGATTCTCAGTTTCAGTTGGAGTCAACTCCAACTGAAATGAGCAGTATAAGTTGATTTTAAAAATTTAAATCAACTTTTACTAGTTGGAGTTGACTCTTCCTGGATCGATTCAGTAAATGTTGATTATACGAGAATCTCAAGTGCATTTTTGATGAGTGTGCGTTTCTTTGTTTTGACCGTTTCAACTACTTATTAGTATAGTCTGTAACGTCGCCCCCGTTAGGTAAATTATTCTGATTCGATTTTTTGCACAAACTTACTCAAAGAAATACATCCGTATAACAATCCTTATAACAAATACACAGGGTGTCACGCGGTAAAAAACATTAACACTTACTTACAACTTTGAGGAAATTTTTTTAATTTTAGACGAAATAAAAAATTCGTATGACAGTAATGACAGTAATGACAGATGACTTTTGCATGATGGCCGGTTTTGATGTTTAATCGATAGTTATCAATATTGCATACCTACCTAATTACTAAATCTGTAAAGTTTTGATTTATTTTGTATGAATATAATTGCGAAACACTACAGAATTTTACTTTTTGACATAAATTTTATTAATAATAAGATAAATTTTGTACAATATTTTTAATAATTAAAGTAAATAAATTTTAATTTCATTCAAATAAATAATCGATTGCTGCCATTGACCAGTTACATTCAATCTCGGTTAATTTGATTAATTATCGCGGCAGGTAAAGTAACATTCTACTTTCAATACAACAAAGTGTTACTTTACTGCCGAAAATGAGGGCAAATGAGTACAATAATGAATGATTTTAGTGAAGTTTGGCAATAAACAATGATTTTAAACAAATTCGCAAAAATACATAGTTTTTTCACTTCGTACAAATTTTTTTTAGATCCGTTGGGCCTTTTTTTCTCTAAAATTGACTGTTGTCGAGTTATTAGCGACTTAAAATTTGAAAAACGCCAAAATAACCATTTTCAAGGTTTAATAACTCGGTTAAAGATAATTATTGTGAAAGTCGAGCGAGCGGCCGTGGAGTAACGGCATAATTGCTGGCCTCATACGCCAGTGCACGTGGGTTCGAGCCCTGCTAAAGACAAACCATTTTCATTTTCAATAATGACACGAGCCGTCTCACCGTGCCTCGGAGAGCACGTTAAGCAGTCGGTCCCCCTGGGCTAGTGTACATCGACACTAGTTACTTGAAACAGGGTTAAAGATGTAATTCGCGCCGGAACTGTCCGAAAGGCAAAAATGCCATACGATATTATTATATTATGAAAGTCAGAAACTAAAAAAATCAAAGATTAAAGCTACCTCTATAAGATCCTGAAGAAATTTTTGTCATTATTTCATTAATAAGATATTATTTTTAATTATCAACAATGAGCGCTAACCGTGTATTGAGGCGCCGTCAATGTGAGTGCGAGTGAGATTCACCATTGGATGGCTGGAATGGTGCATCTCTTTAGCACTCACCATTGACGGCCGCCTAATACGCACTATGCGCTCATTGTTAATAATTAAAGATAAAGCTTAGTAATAAAATAGTGACAAACATTTCTGCTGGATATCTTGTAGAGGGGGCTATAAACTTTGATATGGTCACTTTCTGACTTTCATAATAATGGATTTTAACCGAGTTATTAATTCGCATTTTTCAAATTTTAAATCGCGTATAACTCGACAACAATCAATTTTAGAGAAAAATCACAAAATACCTTTTTTTGCTCAGAATACCCAAATGATCTTAAAAAAAATGTTCGAAGTGAAAAAATTATTTTTGTAAATTTGTCTAAAAAAATTGTTTAAAAAACAATTTATCGATCAAGGTACTGCCTGGCACCCAGTAGATTTGATATAAGGACCTCTTTTTGAGTAAGTTTGTGCAAAAAATTCGAATCGGAGTAATTTACCTAACGGGGGCGACGATACAGCCTAGACTAATTTGAACATATTCAGTAACATTTAATTTCTAGAATCGGCTGTTTGTGTGAATCAGAATCAACTTTTACTAAATGGCATTGGGAAGAGTATACTTTTTCTAGTTGCGAGTCTACTTTTACTAGTAAATGTTGAATATAAATCTTCATTTTATATTTATAATCAACTTTTACTGAAACCAGCCGTTAGAGTTGACTCCAACTAGTTGGAGTCAACTCCAACTAGATAATCAACTTGAACTGTAACATATACACATCGACGTTCGTTTCAATTTATGTCTTGACTTAATTTGATTGAAAATGAATCTTACCGCATGGGAAAAGTTATAGCGGACGGCTATATATTTTTGTGCCTGTTTATGATACTTTTATCTTCTTCATGTTTAATGAATGAAAATAAATAAATATATGTAGGAACTTAGATAAATCAAAGATGATCACCAGAAAATAGTAATAATAGAAAAAAAAAAAAAGAAAAACCACTAGCCGAAAGCTAAATTTTATATTAGAATTAAAAAAAGAATGTGTGTGTACTTTTTACGCACGTAAGAAGTTATACTTCTATTATATGATTTCAACGAAATAAATATACTTTCAACAGGTTATTTGTATTTTATTTAAAGATTAAACTAATTTTTACTTACTACTTTCCAAAAAATTTTATTAAAACAATAAGAAAAATAAAAATAAAAATACAAAACACAAGGATTTGAGCCGGGGACGTCTCAATCTCCGGTCACACGCTCTACCACTGAGCTATAATCCCTTTGCTTTGACAGGTTACAAGATTTCTCATACATACTGACAAATTTAATAGACCAAGTGAAGTATACAAAAATACTTTAAATATACTTACCATTATTATAAAATATCTTAATCCCGAGGAAGACAAATCCAAAGACACAAAAATGATAATAAATATATTTACTAAAAACACTAATAATATATTCTTTTCACGCACACCTTATTTGCACTACATAAAGATGTAGTAATGAGCAACTCTCATGAACTCTCAGTAAATATGTACTACTGAGCAACATAATGAGCAACTCTCAGCTGAACTTACAACTAAGAATCAAGTTCCTAAAATGTTATGTGTATCCTGTATTACTATATGGATGTGAAACCTGGATCATGAAGGTTAACATGATGAACAAATTAGAAGCCTTTGAGATGTGGTCGTATCGTAGAATGCTCAGAATATGTTGGGTTCAACGCATTTCAAACAGAGAAGTCTTAAACAGAGTTGGTCAAGGCGAAGGTGACTTAATAAAGATGATAAAAAAGAGAAAACTGGAATATCTGGGGCATATAATGAGAGGTAGCAGATACAGGATGCTGCAGTTAATACTCAATGGAAAGATCGACGGAAAAAGAGGAATCAGTCGAAAGAAATATTCATGGCTCCGAAACCTTCGTCAATGGACTGGCTTATCAGCAGATCAATTGTTATATGCCGCACAAGATCGAAAACGATATCGGCAAATTGTTATGGAAGCTACCCACGCCTAAAAATTTGGGCACGGTACTTAAAGAAGAAGAAGAAAGATGTAGTGACTAATTCTTCTTCTTCAAGTGCCGTCTCCTAATCGGAGGTTGGATATCATCATCACTATCTTTACTCTATCCACCGCTGCTCTAAAGAGTTCTATAGAACTGCATCTAAACCAGTCCCTTAAATTCTTTAACCATGACACTCTCCTTCTTCCTATACTCCTTCCGCCTCTTATCTTTCCCTGTATTATCAGTCTTAGCATTTCATATCGCGGTCCCCTCATTACATGTCCCAGATATTGTAACTTTCTTATTTTTATTGTGTTTATTATTTCGCATTCTTTACCCATTTCTCGCAGTACTTCCGTGTTCGTTTTCCTCTGTGTCCATGCTATTCTAAGCATTCTTCTGTAACACCACATTTCAAATGACTGTAGCTTATTTATGTGTTCTTGCTTTAATGTCCAGCTTTCAAGTCCATATTGTAGTATCGAGAACACGTAGCATCTCAAAGCTCTTGCTCTCAGTTCTAAGCTAAGGTCTTTGTTGCAGAGAACTGTTTTAATTTTTACAAACGCATTTCTTGCTATTTCTATCCTGGTCCTTATTTCTGTTGTTTGATCATTTTTCTCTGAAATCCAGGTTCCTAGGTATTTGTATTTATCAACCCTTTCTATCGGCACATTTCCCAAATGTATGCTTGTTTGTATGTTTGTTTTCTTAGTTATTATCATGTATTTGGTCTTTTTTATATTCATTTTTAGTCCATATTCTTTACAGAAATTGTTTGTTTTGTTCAGTAGTAGTTGGAGTTGTTCAGCAGAGCTTGCTATAATCACGGTGTCATCTGCATATCTTATGTTGTTAATAGAGTGACTAATACCCCTACTTTATGTAGTGACTAATACCCATAGATAAATAATATAGTATTACCGGACTAATACCATACTGTCGGTGTGCGCATGCGCCAGGGAATGTAAAAATTCACCCTCGTGCCTAAAGAAGTATAACTTCAAAAACATTAGGATGTCAACATCATCCTGACTTCCCCACCTTCATCATCATCATCATTGGCTCGACAGCCCTTTCTGGGTCTTGGCCTGTTCCAGGATTCTTCTCCACTCTGATCTGTTTCGTGCTTTTTTTCTCCAGTTTTTTATTTTTAAGGTTTTTATATCATTTTCTATTTGTTCTAAATATCTCAGCTTCGGTCTTCCTCTTGTTCTTTTTCCTTTTTCCTTCCTCACCTTATCCCCCTGAAATCAGTCAATCTTGGCTATGTGTGGATGATTGTTATATAGTCTATCCACTATCATGTTCTTTGTTTTTGAAGTTTACCTGCAGATCAAATATTCGACTTTCGTTTTCAACCAGTTGTGTGAGATCAATTAAATCTGACTATTTGCAAGAAGGGCTGTGGCATCTGCAAAAAGTAGGTTGTTTATTTTTCGGCCATTATTGAGATGACCTTTTCCGATCCTTCAAGCGCTCTTCTCATATTATGCTCACCATATATATTACATAGTTGTGGAGACAGTATACATCCTTGTCTGACACCTTGTTCTGGATGGAATAAAATTCATTTGAGAGTGTGTCAAGCACTTTAACTGTTCCAGTACTGTATTCACATAGTTCAATTATAAGTGAAATGAAGTGTTGTGGTACGCCTGGTTCTTTTAGTATCTGTCATATGTGTTGCTGTTTGACTCTGTCGAACGCTTTGCTATAATCTATAAAACAAATCAATATATAGTGGGACATTGAATTCTCTAGATTTTTCTATTATTTGTTTTATATTCAGAAGGTGTTCTCGAAAACCTCTACCTATGGTGAATCCAGTTAGCTCTGCTAAAAACGTACCCAAAATAATCTCTTATCGAGGTATCTTTCTTTTACAGAAACATTAAGATGCTTCATTTTCCTGACGGCAAAATAATGTTTGAAAATGTTTTAATCCATCATGTGCCATGCATTTTTTTTTAAATATGTAGATCGGGAGACCACAAACAAGATAAAAAGAGGATCAAGGGTATTAAATTAAATTTCAAATGAGAAGATATTCATCAGTGACCATCATATTCAATGTTAAGGAATAAATATGTTAATTGAGTCGTTTATCACACACATGATGACTTTAACAGGATAACTGATTCTCGTTCCCGAATATTTTATGGTAATTACTACCTTGAAATCGATCATAAAAATGCTCAATGTAGATCAGACTAAATTAGATGTAACGACTATTTTATCAGAAGATATAATAACCCTGGTGTAATTATTTTCGGATAAGTATTCGACATTTCATAAGGGGTGTTTTAGCCTTAATTTTTTATGCTGGCTAGGCAGATTGATAAGAAAGTATTACCCGCAGGTCCATGAGAAATATTTTAAATTTCTCTTACGCACCGGTAAAGTGGGTCGGGAATATCTGACATCTTGGGCCGCGCTTTTTAGGGGTTACAGTAAGTTTGTTTTGCCTTAATAAAGTATGACATACTAGGCTTCATACTTGAAATTTTCAGTATTTTCCAAAGAAAGAGTCCAAAGAAATCATCCTCATATTTGCTTCAATTATTGTGCGTATCAATGCAATTAATTTTTTGCATGGCATTGTCATAGTGATCTAAATTATTAATTTTGAAACTGCATGTCTTTTGCAATTGGTTTGTTTATATTGCTTGTAATGTAATGTCAATCATAATCGGAGCTACAATGAAACGGCATGCGTTTGATTAATATACATTTTATTATTATTTTTTTATATAGTGAAACCATTTTATCTTGGAACATTATATAGGAGGAAACAAAAAGATACACGACCCTCAACATAAATAAATGTGGGGGGGGGGAGGCAGTTTTTGTTTTTATTTGACCCAGAGTTGGACCACCATTTCCAGATAGCTATTTCTGTCTCTCAGGCGTCATCGGTGGAGCTATGCGGTCACAACTCAGAATCAAACATCAACAAGCCTGCCTTATTCCACCTTTGAGACACAAATCAGCAGCATCTTTCGTAAAACGAGGAAAACGAAAAGTCTCAGATACAAAGTTTGCTGTAATGAAACAATTAAAATTATTGCAATTATTGAATTATTCATAAACAATTAAAATTATTATTATCTTGAATACTCAGCTGATTCAAGTGTGTAACGATGGCGCATCCAATTCGAATTTTCAACGCAACAGCGATCCAGGAGCCTTATTCAAACCTGCGCTGAGGATTAAATATAATAATATTTTGTTATTAAACGCTTTTATTTAGTTCAATAGTTTGCATCAAATCTTTAGACGTTAATTTGACTGCCTTTTACCCAATGCAAATGAAAGAAAATTTACAGACATATGCATTCGCGGGAACAATACATGAATAGTCAACAAAAACAATTTTTTTGTGTCTATTAATTGTTCAAATAAAAAAAAGATTTTAATGGAAAATGCTTAAATTCTCTTGTTTTTTACTATGTAAAAACTTAATACTTTTACGGATTGTAGCTAATGATATAAACTATACATAATTTCACTTTTTTACGTTAATTGCTTACGCTATGCTTCATAAATAAACAATAAAGTTTCAAATTGTTTGCCGATTCCGACTATTGTTAGTTAATTGTTAGTACATCATATGTTTTATACAAATTTTAATAAACATGACGATATATTTTAATGTTTGAAAAGTGTAAGACTAAAAAGTAAAAAATAAAAAAATATGAAAAAAAAAATTTTTAAGAAACGCTTTTCTTTAGTTACGAGTGACTAAAATTAAAAATATTATAAAAAAATCAACTAAAAAGCAAAAAATAAAAAAAATTGAAAAAATCTAACACATTCGTTAAAGAAAAGCGTGGGGCGAAAACCATTTATTCGATGAAGACGCGCCACGCTTTTCTTTGACGAATGTGTTAGATTTTTTTCAATTTTTTTTATTTTTTGCTTTTTAGTTGATTTTTTTATAATATTTTTAATTTTAGTCACTCGTAACTAAAGAAAAGCGTTTCTTAAAAAGTTTTTTTTCATATTTTTTTATTTTTCTTTTATTTTGTTGGGTTATAAAAATATATTTTTATTTAAATTAAACCTGTGGTTTACTGAGTTTGTTGTCTAACAGAGCTACTACAAATGGATTAACGAAACAGTAATATTTTTTATTCTTTTTGCCTATACAGAGTGGCCCAAAAGTCTGGAAACGGCCAATTATCTCGTAAATTGCTAGACATAATTGTACAAAATTTGAGGTCCACCTATTTTGGGATACGGAGATTCCATATTTGATATTTGCAATGTTGCCAGATTTGCCGTTTTTCTTATATTATTAGTAACTTTGGTTTTTCAAATTCATCACCCTGTATATTCAGTCACTATTGGAATCTCCTATTCAATACGAGTTCAACCATATGTAACACTAATGATTTTATGTAGTCTGGAAGGTCTTAAATACATAAAACAGAAGTCTGGCAACGCCTAACTGTCTCAATAAATTTTTTAATACTAACTATTTTCAACTACATTAAAACGTAACAATTGATAGATTACAACATTTTTTAACATAATGGTTACTTTATCAAGTGTTCAAAATATGCTCCATTTGTGAGTTGACAGTACCCGAGTACCCTAATCGATGGTAGAATGCGTCTACCACATTTCTCCATGATTGTCTAGAAATTATTCGTGATTCATCAATAATTCGTTGCCTCAGCTCTGCAAGACTTGCTGGTTTAGTTTTGTAAACTGAATTTTTCAAGTATCCCCAATAAAAATAATCTTTAGGATTGAAATCAGGTGAACGTGGAGGCCATTCAATTCTACCTCGTCTACCAATCCATCGTCCAGGAAATATCTCATCTAAATAACGCCGAACATTTACACCAAAATGAGCTGAAGCTCCATCTTGCTGAAACCATATCTGATTAAAATTGGCCCCAAACAAGTTTCTCAGTGTAGGTACAATTTCATTTCTAAGTAACATTTCGTAAGAATGGCCCAATTAACTGAGTACCTACTATACCTGACCATACAGTTAATTTTTGTGGTCATCGAGTATGGTTTTTACGCATCCAGTGTGGATTTACGTCGTTCCAGTATCTTAAATTGTGTCGATTTACACTTCCACACAGTGTAAAGGTTGCTTCATCGGAAAAACATATTCTGTTACGAAATTTTCATCATTTTCAATTTTATCCATCATTATCTCAGTAAACTGTAATCTACGATCGAAGTCATCTTCACTTAATTCTTGCAATAAGTTAATTTTGTATGGTTTAAATTTATTCTTACGTAATACACGTAAGACTGAAGAACGACCTACATCATATACTTACTTATGCAACCCTGCGTGAGGATGTATGTGGATCTTCAACAAAACTTTGTATTATATCTAAAGTTTTGTTGTCATTCATAACTCTTTTCGGTCTACCTGATCGGTATCTATCTTTTACTTCTCCAGATTCCTCAAATCGCTTTACAGTTTTTTGTACCGTCGCCTTATGAACAGGAAAACGGTTTGGGAAAGTATCATTGAACAAGTTGGCTACTTCACAATAAGGTATTTTTCTGTCACCGTACCCTCTCATCATTAGAATAGTAATTCATTATTTTTCGTTAAGCGCCATTTTAGAGAAGCAATTTATCTTGCAGAACTTTTCAAAACATAACTACTGTCAGTTTTAGTCAATAATGTAAATGGTGAACAAATGTCAAAATCACAGCATTCTACATTTAAATATTTAAATTTATTATAATCTACATATTTTACACTGTTTTATGTATTTAAGACCTTCCAGACTACATAAAATCATAAGTGTTACATATGGTTGAACTCGTATTGAATAGGAGATTCCAATAATGACTGAATATACAGGGTGATGAATTTGAAAAACCAAAGTTACTAATAATATA
Source organism: Diabrotica virgifera virgifera (assembly GCF_917563875.1). Taxonomy (NCBI): domain Eukaryota; kingdom Metazoa; phylum Arthropoda; class Insecta; order Coleoptera; family Chrysomelidae; genus Diabrotica; species Diabrotica virgifera. The sequence goes on along the minus strand of NC_065443.1, from coordinate 12,155,400 downwards.
CGAGAAACGGCAAATCTGGCAACATTGCAAATATCAAATATGGAATCTCCGTATCCGAAAATAGGTGTACCTCAAATTTTGTACAATTATGACTAGCAATTTACGAGATAATTGGCCGTTTCCAGACTTTTGGGCCACTCTGTATATCATTTAATTGCATGTTTTATTTTATTTGCCTACTCAGTTAATTCATTGAAAAGAGAAACTGATTAGTGCTGTAATATTTAATTACTCTCTTTTATTACTTGTATTGTATTACATTGAAATTACATTGAATTTTACCATCGCATCGTTTATTTAATTGATAACTGCGTTTTTCTCTTCGTTTTGTCAGCATCCCATTTATGTTTTTTGGTATTGAAATATTTAAAAACATCGTCGCCCTTTTTTTAGAAGAGCTATTCTCTTACCTGTTTCCTTTTTGTTGTTTTGTATTTATTCTTTCTTGTGCTTCTCACTCTATGAATGAACCCGCTCATAATCTACTAGAACTGAGCAACGGTGCCTTCAAGCCATAGTATATCAGGGTTGTAAGTTTAATTCTTCATAATCTAGTTCACCATGTATGGTATAGAATTTATTAGATTGTCATTGTTAGAATTTATTAGATTGTCATAAATGAATGATATGAATATGGCGTTTGTTTTTGTATATTTAACAGATCTTCAATGATCAGTCTTAATATTCTTATACAAGGTCTATCTATTTAACGAATAGTGTTCTTAAAAATCACTTCCGTGAGCCATTTTTCTTCTTTGAATTGATGCTAACCTTCACAAAGTAAGATCTCGTTAAAAACGGTAAATTTGCTTGTCCAATAAACATTTTTTCTTAATGTTCTTCGACGTAATTCCATGTTACTGATAGGTGTAAGTAATCTCCAAGAGTCGCCGCTTCATTAAACCCAACGAAGCATGAACGTTTAGACCGAATTAAAAGAAAATCGAAGCCGCTTCCTCATCTTCATCTCTAATAATCCGTCTAAACGACTTAATATCGATAGTCGCTTTACATATTATTCACGTGGACAACCATCTTTACTTCACCAATTGAATTTAACGAGCTCTTTATCTCGATCTTCTCCGTCTTCTTTTCTACGTTAGAATCCGACGAGCTGTAAAAGTTTTCCTATAATGATTGGTCGTGCGATCAGATATTTGTACGGTTGTGTGCGCCAATATATGTGTTTAGCGTTCCTTTACTCTACAAGGTGAAGTGACGAACTTGATTTGCATAGACTCTAGTATAACAACTTATAATAATACCCAAGAAAAATTAATTGAGGAAAATCACTATAGTCGGTACACTGTCACATATCAATGCAAAAGCACCTCTTTGTTATTGTACAATTAAAGCATCATCATCATCATCATGCACCCTCTTCCATCCACTGCTGGACATAGGTCTCTCCTATTTTTCGCCACTCTCCACGGTTCGCATCTAAACATTCCGTATATGTATTTAGCACCTAGGACTTTTCTATTGGCTCTTTGCAGCTATTTCAACCAATAGGCGGCGAGATGCCAAATCCGTATACGGAATGTTATTCGGTGAGAAATTCATATACGGAATGTTAAATATTCGTAGACCGAAAAAGACAACTTTTTATTAGAATCAGTTAAAAGGAAATTGATTAAAATACTTGTTAATGTATTATTAAATAAAAATAAAACAATTATAGTATTTTATTTGGAATGTTATTTGGTGCGAAATTCATATGCGAAATGTTGTATGTGTCTTGTTGCAATTTCTTGGACATTCGTTTAATGTCGTCCATTCATCCGTATCATGGTATTTGTTAGTGTTCTTATCTTTATAACTTCTTCGTAGATGCATCAGATACAGAATTTCTTGCGTTGGTGGTTAGAATTTTTTGTTAGTCGTTTAGTTTGTTTCAAGGATGTTTTAATTTGCTACAAAATCGGTTTTTGAATGGCACACCAGTCTTCGTTAATGTTTCTGTTTTCGTTTAAAGTTCTCTTTGTTTTGTGTATTTAGTTTTTATGTATTTTGACCCATAGAACACGAATTTTTTGGGTAACAGTCGATCCGGATGTCGATAAGATTGTTATAAACACAGAACTTGAGGAATCACATAACAGCGATTTTTTGCAAAACAAAACATTTTTTGTATTTTTTGGGTCATTCTAAGCAAAAAATGTTTTTACAAGTTTTTTCGTAGGATGCATATTTTCGACATAAACGCGGTTGAACTTTAAAAAAATCGAAAAATTGCAATTTTTGAACCCGAATAACTTTTGATTGAGAAATAAAATAGCAATTCTCCTTACCGCATTTGAAAGTTCAAGTCAAATTCTATCGGTTTTGATTACTTTTATTGTTAAAAATTAATTTTTTTTATTGTTAAACAAAGCTATAAACACTTAGTGATTGAATGATGTTTTCAATGCATTTCTCATTTGAAATCAAACGAGTAGGCGTGCATACAGACAATTTCTACGTAGATTACGTACATTAAAACGCATGCATTGGGCACGGGAAACACTATGTGTTTATGGCATTGTTTAACAAATAAAAACCTAATTTTTAGTTATGCAAATAATCAAAACCGATAAAATTTGACTTGAACTTTCAAATACAGTAAGCATAATTGCTATTTTATTTTTCAATCAAAAGTTATTTGGGTACAAGAATTGGACTTTTTCGATTTTTTGAAAGTTCAACCGCGTTTATCTCGAAAACTATGCATCCTACGAAAAAACTTGTAGGACCATTTTTTGCTGAGAATCACCCAAAAAATACAAAAAAATGTTTTGTTTTGCGAAAAATTGCTGTTATGTGATTCCTCAAGTTCTTTGTATATAACAATCTTATCGACATCCGGATCAACTGTTACCCAAAAAATTCGTGTTCTACGTGTCAAAATACATAAAAAAAAACTTAAGTAAGTCCATCTGAATTAAGGAGGCCGTTGTACTCCTCCTGGCGACAGGACTAATTTTCTGAGTTAATTCTTTGCCATACCTCGTCGCGTGCGTAAGGATTTGTAAGAAAACTAAGGCATACTCTATTCGATTTAAAAGGCTTTGTAAGCATCTTAAGACAGAGTAAATTATGGTTTGAGTTTATGTTTGCATCTATCGTTTGACTGAAATTTTCGTTAATTAATGTAGGAAAATTTGTTTTTTTGATAAATATATAATCTTTAGACCTTCTACCCTCTCGGGTGTAGGTATGACGTGTGCTCTGTTAACAGTGCACAAATCTCTTCCATTGCTTCATGTCCTGTGCCATAGCCTTAGCTTCGTTCCATGATATTCCTTTTTTGTCAAGAATCCTTGCCATCACTTCGTTCCATGTCTCTCTCGGTCTTCCTCTACTTCTTTTCCCCTGCACCTTCGTTTCCCATATCTTTTTAACTGGTATTAACTTTTTATTTTTTGATAAAATTTGCTTTTATTATTCAATATAGTTACTTTCGAGGGCTATACAATGATTATTATAGGGATCATACAACTTTTCGATACCATTTTTATAATACAATAATTTGTTTTTCCGCAAATCGCCAGGAAATTTTGACATTCCTGTCAAAATTTCTTGAAGAAAATGTCAGGACTTCCTTACTGTAAGGAAATGTCATTTCCTTACTGTAAGGAAATGATATTTCCGTACAGTTGTTAGTGTTCTACATAAATGATAGAAAACACATTGCTATTAAAACCTTGTAAATTACCTTAATCATTAAATTTTCTTTATCTGGAGCTTCCTGGATAAATTTTTCAATTTCTTCCTTCGTTAAAATCTTAGATTTCTTTGCCCTATAACCTTGAGCTTGCCGTTTCAATAAAGAACGAAGTTTTGAGTATGTAGATATATCTACATTGTGTTTAAGTGCAAGGGTTGACTTCAGCATTGAATAATTGGCCCATAATGTTGAAGATTTCATCTTTAAACAAAGGTCTAGGAAGTATGCCATTACAACATTTTCTGAGAAAGAACTCGTATTTTTACTCATGCGATAATCCATAAAACGTCTGTATGCATTTTTGTACTTTTCTCTTGATTTCTTTGGCAATAATTCTAATGAAGCAGTATTCACTGCCTCAACCAGCTCTGGAGGAGTCCCAGGAATGGAAGTTTCATCATCACTTATCATTTTACTTTCGAGAACACCAGCAATTAAATTTATAAGCGTCAAGTTTGACAATTCAACCTCAATACGTTTCCATAGTAACCCAAGTAATTTTATTAGGAATTTCAAAGCACCATTTATTTGGGAATAAAATTATCGCGTTTTTTTTTAAATCAATCAATATCTGTCGAATTTTAAACGATTTGCGGAAAAATAGTATGTTTACCTCGTAGGAAAAGCCACATTCCTGGACTCTGTGTTGCTAAGTCTCGGCTTGCGCCTCGACTTAGCAATCTTCACAGTCGTCCAGGAATGTTAAGCTTTTCCTACCCGGTAAACAATGTACTATTTAGCCTCAAAATAAGCCTCAGTTTGCTTTGCGTCTTTACCTCTTTATTTGTGCTAAATTTATTTCCAGCGAGCATTCTCTTGATGTCAGCGAACAAGTGGGAGTCGCTGGGAGCCATATTATTTGCGCTACAGTGCATTGTCTTGACCTTGACGAAATAGCACTTTCTTCTTCTTCAAATGGGGCCGTTTTTTCGCGATTTCGTCATTCAAACGCTCCAATAGCTCAATGTAATAGTCACCGTTAATGGTTTTCCCTTATCAGACAGCTGTCTTTATGCACGCATCTTTTGAAGGTTATGGTGACTAAAAATCATATGGATATAATACCCGTAGTGCCATTTATGTGTCAGCCTACGAACTTTTCATCCCACCTGTTAGGTAGGTTTTTACAGCTCTAATGCTATTCCAGAACCGGTGGTTTATTAAAATTTAATCTTGATTCCCAATTACTACATTGGAAGGAAAATTTACTAAACCATAATTATTGTCCAAGTGGAATATCGACAGATGTTCAAATAGTAAGTATGAAAAATGTTATCAGATACGGATAAAATGAGTCCATTGACGTGGTTCAAGTCCAACAAACTTGGATAGCAATTATAATTGAAGCTGCCAGCTGCCAAATCTTAAAATCATCATATTATGTATGAGTTTGTGTAAACCAGGAAAGCAATTCCTAATAATTCTTTTAGAATTAGTGTAGATGATTTTGTTCGTTTCAGCTTGTTCTAGAATCCGTTGACATAAACTAGAATATATCTTGCTCAAGTATTTTTACCGATATTTTCAAAATTAATTTAGAAGTTAGACAAAATCCGATAAATCCAAATAGTAATTCATTCATAAAAGAAACATACATGTGTCGCACGGATCAGTCCAAATATGTTAATATCCTCATTGTTCGATTGAAAAATTACTTTTTTATAGGGACACGTACTTAAGACTTTACATTTCAATAAAAAACACTTACTTTATGTCTAGTTGTGTGTGTTTTTAAATATTTTGTAGAGAATGTCCACAAAAAGATATCCTACGTGGGTTGTAGTGGTGTCATTGTTGGTGGGCGCCTTTATGTGAGGATTTCTAAGTGAGGTTGTAATAAATTTTATCTATTAGACACTCTAGTACGATCATCAGTTACATAAAAATGTTTCTAAAAAGAAGTCAATGCGGAAACGAGATACTGGTATATTTACTTGGAAACGAAAAATTGCTAAAAGAATAAAAAGTTTTGCCTTTTAAGACGCAAGATATGTTTTGGCTACTAAAATAATTGATGAAGCTACATATTACAAGTTTTTAAACAACAAAAGTAAAGACACGGAATAGTGAGAAAAATGAGAAGTCCCAGATCTAAACAATAAATCTGAAAATTCTCGTGGAACCACTTTCTGCATAACATCCTGCATAATCTCTGACTTTTACATAATTTATAAGGCAAGGAGACGACGAATAAAGGAGACGAAACAAACTTTAGGGCACCGCTTTTCGGCACGAAACTAATGATTAGCCATTAAGATTAAGCATGAACTGTAATTTCGATTACCAAACTTCCTATTCCAACTGGTTTTCCCCAGTACAGATTCATGCAGAAAACTTCAAAATTTAACCTTACAAAAGAGGGAGTTTTTTTTTTCAAAAATCGTGGAAAATATGGGTAATGAGCTAAGGCTGTTGGAGTCATGTAATTATTCGCTTAAATCTTTTTCTTAATCTGCTTTGAATAACTCTGTTCAATACATTGCCTATTCGTGATGATAACTACTGGTCCTGAAAACGATAATTTTGATTATAATGCAAAAAAACTTACTTTTTTGTAAATTTTACGTCAAAAATATTTTTTGGGGAGCAAAATATTCGGCAGCAAATATTTCTTGGAGATTTTTTGTACGGAATTTTTTGTGGGGATATTTTGTCCAAAAAAATTTGTGGGGATTATTTGACCGGACTTTTTTGTAGGCATTATTTGTGGGAATTTTTGTCTGGGGAATTTTTGTCCAGGAATAATTTGAGGAGATTTTTTGTCCGGGATTATTTGTCCGTACACCAAATACTATATAGGCTCTAGAATTATAATACCCAATGTAATGTCGTTAACCAGTAACATCTTCGAGTCTAAAATGTTGCAGTCGTTTTAATAAACCAATAAAGTATATAACTGTATAATCTGTTCGACGGAAATCACAAAAATTGGGTAAAAACTGCACGAAAAGGAGAAATCGACAAAAATCAAATGGGAAATACTAAAAGATATAGCAGACGGTTTATCTAAGCATCAGGACAGTATACAAAGAAAAATATCAGGAAAAATATAGTAATATGAAGCCAAGTTAAAGAAATTACTAAACAAAGTATAAATTACTCACATTTTTTAAATTTTTTTAAGGAACTACATAAAACAAATCTGAACTTGCATTTATATTTCCTATTGTACAACCCTACAACCTTAAAAATTCTAAATAGGGATTGCTTTACCATATGGTATTAAAGCTATTATGAAAGCTATGTGCCGGGTCTATACTTGACATGATCGACAATATCTGATATAATGTACTCGAATATCGTACTGTATTAAGCCACAGGTTCGATGCCAGAAATACTCGGTGACTAACTACAACTTTTATGAGATTTTTAATCGTTAAACTCTGTACGATTAATAAAACGGTTTATAGTGTAGATTCGGGCAGACACTGGAAAAGAATACGGCAGAGTTGTAAAAATAGGTCTACCGGAAAATATGAGAAATCGGTTTTTCAATAAAAATCATCAAATAATCTGCCTAAACTGGTACAAAAAACAACTTTTCATAACGATTAGTGAATGTAGTGATTCTCAGATGATAATTTTGAGACAAAGCGTATAGGTACAATGCTCCATTTCCGATAAATACATACAAGTATCAAATAGGAAGTTCAGGCTTCAGAGTTCAGATAGGACCATAGACATAATAAAAATAGGCCACGTAAGGTATGGTCTAATGCCTAATAGACCAGGTAAGGTATGGGGCAAGGTATGCTAATCAATATTTTCGTGCCGAAAAGCGGTTCCATGGCGATTGCTATACTCTCATGCATTGAGGCTGAAAAATATTTGCGTCCACTACGTTCATAGGACTTTTGAAAACTATTCAGCGGCATATAAAATATATATCTCTTGAGGATTCTTTGTCTGGAATTTTTCGTGGGGATTTTTTGTCCAGGAATTATTTGTATTTTGATTATTGGTGGGGATTTTTGGTATGGGATTTTTTATCCAGGGATTATTTTGTCCTAGGTTCTAGTATTCTACGCCAGCTTTGTGAAATAAAATGGTATAATGTGACAATAGATACGCAGTTATTTTCAATCAGGACTTTAATATTATACCTATTGAATTAGCACCTTCACTTTCAACATTCCTATAATGACATGTTCACACATTAACAGCAGTTGCTTATCAGTGGACGACGTAACAAAACCCACGGGTACCGGTAATAATAGAAGTAATACAATTCCTTCAATATGGGCTTTATGCCGATTGAAACCTGATGTGCTGTGCACAGGTTCTCGGAATTGCGGACAAAACCTCTCGACAAAGAATAGCATGCTCAGCTGACTTTGACTTGGATGGTTCTTATTAGTAGAGATGGAGACTGTGATTTAAGAATGCACCTCACGTGATAATTTGCCGAAAAAGTGACCTCAAATAAGAAATCAAGCGGTGTCTTGTATTTCAGGTAAAACGATAAAATGTTATCATATATTGCGCAGTTACTGCTTCTTCTTTATTCATACTTGAGTCACTTCCATAATTCTACTAATCAAACAATCGTACATTTCTAATTTACGTTCTTTACTTTTTTGAATCTTTTTTGGATACTTTTTTAAATTTTTTTTCCAGAATATTTTTTGTTTTCCAGAATATGCCATCCACAAATCATTTGTAAAATGCAATACAGTACAGATGAAGATATAATATCACCACAAGAATAACTCAAAAGATGACATGAACATTTCAGAATACGCACAAAATATAAACCACAATATCAACAAACTAAGAAATATCACCAACGAACCAACAACCCTGCAAATAGAAATGGGCATAGAAAAAATAAGAGCACACAAAGCAACTAACCCTGTCAATATTCCACCAGAGTTGTTCAAGGCTTGCCCAAGCACAACAACAGAGCTAATCAAACCACTTTGAAAACGACCTGGAGAGTGGAGAGGGGACAAATTTTCCAAAGAATGCAAAACGGGACTTATAAATAAAGATACCAAAAAACTATAAATACCTAAAGATATCAAACTGGAGAGGAATCACACTTAATACCATAAATGAATTAACAGTAAAATTATAAACAACCGGTTGACAAACATTGTACAACCAATCTTGAGGAAGGAACAAGTCGGCTTCAGACCGACCATGCATAGACCAAATTAAGACACTTAAAGTAATCGTAAAACAGTTGTAGGAATTCAACTCTCCTGTCTTTGTGGAATATGCTTTGTGGACTTCACGAAAGCCTTCGACATGCTCACACATATGGCTCTGTGGAAAGTACTGCAGGAATACCAGAAAAAATAATAAATCTCATTAAAGAATAAAAATACAGACACCACAATCCTACGTACCGACATAACACCTGACCCAATGGATGTAATAAACGGATTAAAATAAAATTTTAAAATAAAATAAATTAAAATAAAATTTTGATCCTGCCTACTACATTACATTGTACTGGACTCCGTACTGACAAAAGTGGACTCTAATAGAAGAATTTACTGGGTATTAAAAAACAGACCGGTAGATCTAGATTACGCTGATGTTGTATGTCTCATATCATATACAAAACAGGAGATGCAACTCCAAAGAAATGCGGTTTGGTACTAGAAACAAGCAGCCTATTGTGATCAATAACGGATGGGAGATTGAAAGGTGGTGGAATTTGTATATTTGGGCAGGACAATTGACTTTAAAGGTGGTACCTATAGTACATAATGTTTTTAACACTAACTGGAAATCTAGAATTTACCCAACTAAAAACGATATTAAACTTCTTCAACACTGATCTAAAAGCTGACATAGGTATTATATCGCTGTGAAACGTGGAAAATATCAGCACTTATAGTACACCGATATTTATAAGTCTTTCGTAAAATTTATGGAACCAAACCAACCAAGGATATGGCATAAAGTAAATACGGTGAAGAAATGAAGATGGATGGGTCACACACTTCGTAGACTGCTAGACGACATTGCCAGGACAGCATTGAATTGGCATCCTCAGGCCGAGGGAAAGTAGGCAGACCTAAAAACACTTGGAAAAGGACAGTGCTGGACGAAGAGAATGAAATGGGAAAGCCCTGGCTTGAAATCAAAGCACTATGGAAGCCATATTTCATCTTAGGAATCCTGGGATTATATAGTCCCAGGACTCTTATGTGCAAAGCTTGCTCTTGAAAGAGTTTGGTCTTGCTCTATCTGCAATCTACATATATCTAGTTCTATAACTATCAACTAATGATTCAAAAAACCTTTAAAATCCAATGATATCTCTCAGAAGTGTGACCGACTTTATAGACAGAGAAATAAAATCGTAAGATACGAGCTGAATATCTACCTACTCAATCATGAGAAAAAAAAATTGTGTTTGTATTTATTCAAACAGTTATCTGATACCACTGTTTACCAGTCCCATCTCTAATTCTTCGTGGTTCTTGTTTTGCTTACGTTCTTGCGTTATGCGAAACTCTTGGACCTCTCCTTGTCACGTTTGAAGATTTTGCGACATTGACCATTAGTGACGGTCTACAAAAACGTCTGTTTGGGAATTATATTAATTCAGTGGTGGCAATCTTCACAGGGTTATTCATTATTTGGTGGTTAGATTTATGATAATTAAACAAAATCATCCAACCAATTCACGTCCACTGCTGGACATAGGTCTCCCCCAATTGTTTCCACACTTCACGGTTTTGTGCTGATTTTTGCCAGTTTTTACTAATCCGCCTGATATCATCTGTGCATCGTGTAGGCGGCCTTCCTCTACTTCGTTTATCTTCTCTTGGTCTCCACTTCATCAGCTTTCGTGCCCATCTTGAATCTTTCAGCCTGGCGACGTGTCCTGCCCAGTTCCATTTGAGCCTGGTGATACGTTCTACAACATCTGCGATATCGGTTGTTTGTCTGAGATCTTCATTTCTTATTTTATCCCGTAGAGTTATGCCCAGCATGGATCTTTCCATGCGCCTTTGAGCAACCCGCATTTTCGACGCTGTTGCCTTGGTTAGAGTCAGTGTCTCTGCTCCATATGTCATTACCGGTAGCACACATTGGTCAAACACTTGTCTTTTTAAACCGATCGGTATAAAACCGGTAAACAAAATAGGTATTTAAAATTTGTCTGTTCTTATGCCCGTACATATTTTGAATAAACTAGTAGCTATCACTAGTTAATCTTCATCTTATTTGTAGTTATTTTATAATATGAAAATGTAGAAGATAAAAAACATGATGGGTTTGACCCCAAGGTACTGGAAATGCAATGCGTAAGAAAAAGAAGAAGATTCTTACATACCTTAAAACATTCGTTTTCACCATCACCTTCACTGATGTTTTTTCTAATCTTTGTGTTTCTTTATGGTGTTAAAACGTATTTATATTACTCAGACTGAGCTGTCCTAAACTGTTTGTCTATATGTATAAAAAACACCAAGTCTTCTTGTCAGATCCAATATTTGACCCTGAAACTTTTTGACGGTAATTGACAGTCTCGATTATGTCACTAAATAAGTCCTTCTATATGTTTTTTCTCGTATCATTTCCTGTATATTTCGTAAGAAACAGAAGATTACAATGGAACAATTACACAAGCCGAATTGCAACAAAAAGAGTAGTAGGTAAAGACGGCGGTAGACGGTTCTCCAATAGGAAGACGAAAAAGAAGAAGAAGAATGACAAGAAGAAGAAATGCTCTATCCATAGGTATATTTTCCTCCGGTGCTGGATCCATATTTATGACGCAAATATGGTTTTAAGACAATGAAGTGTTACCTGGAATAATTTGAGATAACTACACCACTGCACTGTGCCGGCATGAAAAACATGGTCTGATTATATGCAGAAGATTTTTGGTTCGGTTTTCTTGAATGGCCGTATACGATTTAACAATGTAGGTATATGAATATTTACCATCCATTCACAATGAATGTCATTGTATTGGTCCATCAGCGAAATCATTGTGACCGAGCTGAATCAGTAAACACCAAATAACCGAGAAAAGAGTAAGATTTGTCTTTAGAAGATATGTAGGAAATTAAGAAGAGTTTTCAAACAATTTTATATAAAATAAACTAAAAATATGAATAAGAAGAGTAAACAATTACAATTTTTGTGGATTTCTGTTGATGTCACATGTACTATTCATAATTCATCCATAACTCATTTATAACTATTTATAACTCAAAAACTATGTATGATTCTGAAATTAAGTGAAGCTTAACTTACTATTTCTTCCAATAAGAGATCTTAGCGTGCTTCTTGATGTTTTGCGCTTGGTAATAGTGCTGTTGACATAGGGTGTGTATTTGTGTATGCCATTCTTTTGTCCATTAACACTCCTTAATATTTTGCTTGATGACAGCTTGCGACTTTTCTGGGTTTACTGCGTCTTTTTTTGAATGCAATAATCTTTTAACTGATTTACAGTCTCTATGACATATTGTAGGCCTCTTCTCATTAGTTTTGTGTCCAGACTTCTCACTGCTCTTGCTGTGCCATCGACATAATATAGACTGAGCAAGGCTTGCAGGGTGGTTGGTATGTCCGTGGTGAATATGGTATGCAGAAAGGGTGACAGTACTCCTCCCTCTGGCATCCAGGCTCGATCATTCCGACTTCAGACAAGACGTGTCCTATCTGAACCCTGAATTGGCTAGGTAGGATAAAGGAATACATGCCATTGCTGCATCCAAGTTAGCTCATTTTGTGAATAAGGCATTCGTGCCACTAGGAATGCAGTAGCAGAGTATTTCTTCTGGTTGAATTCCTCTGTGATGTATTTGATCAACCTTAACATTTGTAGTTCGCTGGAGTGTTCAGTTCTGAAACCAAATTTGGCTTCCGATAGTATGCCTATTGTTTCAGACTCTTTTTTAACCTAATCAGTATTCTATCTGCAGCTTTGCTTATTGATGATATTAGGCTGATTGGTCTGTAATTTAATGGAATGCTCCCTTTTTCCTACTCTCAGAAGCATTATCACGTAGTAGTGATAAAGCTTCGTTGGTCCTGGTGCTTTTTTTGCTTTTAGAGTTAATGATTCTTTTGACTTCTCATATTTCTCTCGGGTTTTTTAATAATCTTCTGCAGAGACGTTCTACTTCTTCTATGAAATCTACATTTTCATCCTGATGGTAGTTTAGCCTGAATTGTCTGTCAAGGGAATTTTTCATCGCTTGGACTGTTTCATCTGTCGTATACACGGTAGACATAATCCCATTTTCTCCATGTACCGATGGAACAGTTTTGTTTTTATTTCTTAAGAAAATTTTACTACCGAAACAGACAACAAATGACTAAATCCTGATATGAAGAAGATGTAAAATTCAGCAGCTAAATAAATAAATTTTGAATCAGAAATTTGTATCTATAAAATATTTCTATTTAACTAAAAACCGATCCTTAAATGGTATAAATCAATTCCAGTTATTTATAGTCTAATTTGCGTCCTTTCTAACATATGTTTTCCCAACCTTGATCATCTCGTTGCATCAATTCTACCATGTTTTATTGTAATTCACGTTTGGCCATTTATATTCAAATTCGATAATTACACGACCAAATTCATACAGCAGCCAAATTCATTCGGTGTTGATCCATTTAAGAGAGGCCCACGCGCCAATTTATCACCATCAACATTCTTTTTAATTCCTTCTAATCAATTCCTGAATTAAGAGGTTATTGTTGCGATTGATACGATATAATGACCGTTAAATTGAAGTATTTGGCTCGCGGAATATTTGTATTAACAAGAGTGAATTAAAGGGATTTGTTAACTGCTTCGATTACACAGTGATCCAGAGAAGAAGAATCAACTGGACGAGATTGAACCAGATTTTTGAACTTAATTAAAACCAACAAGAGTAATTGGATGTGTTGGAGATTTAGCTTAGACTAATAATCTTGTCGATTTAATATAGATGTCATTTCCTCGTTCATAGCTAAAATGACTTTTATCCCACAATATAAATTAATACTTTGTCTGCTAAGGCAAAGTTTGATGAGATACTGCTGATTAATAGTTCAGAGAAATAAGGAAAAAAATATCCTGTTCGTGACACAACCCCCTCCAGGCCAAAACCAAATTTTTTGAGTAGTATGGACATCTATATTAATAACCTATATGTTTCCTGCAGCCGATTTTGATGATATACATAGTTATAAACAAATGAAGATCAAAAAACGGTAAATTTTAGCTTTTTTCGTCTATAACCAAAAAGTTAAGTATTTTAAACAAATTTGAGAGTGAGAAACTCATAAACCGTATAAAAAACTTCAATATGGCGTTCGCTGAATATGTCTATCCTTATTGGGTGCTTAGAAAATTGCAAAATAAATCAAAAATTTTGAGGTTTTACAAATATTCATAACTTATGTAAAAATTAACTTAAGAACGTTCTTATTACACGGAATGCTGAGACTTCTGGTGCTTAAATCATACCCTAAATTTCACAGCAATTGGTCAAATAGTTTAAAAGGTATTTAATTTGTTTATCCCAAATTAACTTTTTTTTGCAACGCTATGTCAGAAAATGATGAAGTTACAGTAATACTTTGGATAGTTTATGAAAGAAGAAGATTTATACTATTAATTTAATTAAAAAAAATGACAAAAAATAATTCTAAATACTGCAAAATTATTTTGCAAAAACATGTGATTTAAAAAAAGGGGGGCTAACTTCGTCCCTAAGTGTCCTAGGACAATTGTTTTTCTTTCTAAATGTGTATAAAAATTCAGTTTTCCAAATATGAAAAAATAATTTTTCTACGGGTAACGGTTAAAAAGTTATTCTAATTGTTTTTAAGTAAGCAAAGAATCTTTGTCATCTGACTTGTAGTGTTGCAAAAAAATGAATTTGGGATAAACAAATTAAATAACTTTAAACTATTTGACCAATTGCTTTGAAATTTAAAATATAATTTAAGCACCAGATGTCTCAGCAATTCGTGTAATAAGAAGGTTCAAAGTTAATTTTTACATAAGTTATGAATATTTATAAAAACTCAAAATTTATGATGAAATTTTTCAGACGAATTATTAGGTTCTTACTCTCAAATTTTTTTAAAATGCTTAATTTTTTGGTAATAGACGAAAAAAGCGAAAATTTACCGTTTTTTGATCTTCATTTGTTTATAACTATGTATATCATCAAAATCGGCTGCAGGAAACATATAGGTTATACTAATATAGATGTCCATACTACTCAAAAAATTTGGTTTCGGCCAAATGTGGATGAGGATGTGTCACGAGAAAAATCTTATTTCTCTGGACTATAAATAGACGGTTGACTAAAAAACACTAGTAGATGTAAAAAAACCTCGCAAAAAGTGTAGGTAATTATTAATTCCTTATAGCTTTAAATAAATAAACCATAATGTATTTTTGTTATTCGAATATTGTAGTAATACGAGTTCAAAAGTATTTTTGGCATACTTCGTTAAGAATGCATTTTCAATTTCAGGATCCCATTCCGATTTTATTATGCACTTAAAATTTTGCCATTAGACATTTTTCAACGTACCGACATAAATTCCCGACACAACTTTTATTGTTTTCGAACGAATAAATCGAACAATTCGAGCGAACGATCTAAAACCGTTCGACATCTTGTCGTAAAAAATTAGCTATTGAATTCTTGGTGGAAGTCATACACTAGCAGGGAATTGGGTCAACCGGCGCATGAGGTACACATGTTTTCCGATTGTAAATCTAAATTTGTATCGAGGAATAAACAAAGAAATCATCATCGCAGGAAATGGAACCAGTCCGGGTTACTCAATTTTACCGAAAGGGAAAATGTGTTGGTGAAGCGACAGGCCGTCTAAAAAGTGCATGGATGTAAACTGTGACTGAGGTTTACCAACTGTGTGCAGAAAGGACTTTGATCTTCTTTTTGTATGTGTGTGCAATGATCTCCATAGTATGATAGCCACAAATTTCAGTAATCAGCTGCTTCGACCATTGAGACGAGACTTTTTTAAGTTTCTGCTATCATGAAAGTATCAGTATGTACCAAAAATGCTTAGAAATTATACATTTCAACATTAGCATATAAGAATAAAAAAAGCTTTCTTTTAAGATACACTTCATATGATTCGCGTTAAAAACTCCTTTAAAAAATTAATAACTGATTAATATTTATAATACTGAACGCGTAATTTCTGAAACTTTAAAAAATAAGATCTTCAAGTGCTATCTCCGCGACGGAGGTCGGCAATCATCATAGCTATTCGGACTCTAGAGATGACTGCTCTGAAAAGTTCATTTGAGGTACATCCGTACCATTCTCTCAGCTTGCGCAGCTACGATATTCTGCGTCTCACTATGCTTCTCTTTCCTTGAATCTTTCCCTGCATAATCAATTGGAGCAAGCTGTATCTCTCCCCACGTGTAATATGTCCGAGATATTCCAATTTTCTGGTTTTGATTGTATTTAACACTTCCATTTCTTTCATCACCTCTCTCAGAACCTCTTTGTGACGTGTTCTGTCCATGATATTTTCAGAATTCTTCTATATACCCACAACTCGAATGATTCCAGTTTTTTCACTAATGCCGAATTCAAGGTCCAAGCTTCCATTCCATAAAACAGAGTCGAGAAAACGTAGCACCTAGCCAACCTTACTCTTAGCTCTAGCTTTAAATCTCTTGTGCAGAGCACTTTTCTCATTTTGTTAAAATTCGCTATAGCCTTTTCTATTCTAATTTTAATCTCATCGAAGTAATCATTTGTGGAGTTGATCATTGTTCCAATATATGCATATTGGTCTACTCGTTCGACATTGGTTCCGTTTATAAGGAGATTCTCGTTATTTCTTTGAGTTTTAGATATTCTCATAAATTTTGTCTTCTTGATGTTCATTGTTAGACCGTATTCTTGGCTATATGTCGCTATTCTGTTAACCAGCCTCTGAAGATCTTCAATATTTTCGGCTAAGACGACAGTGTCATCCGCACATCTAATATTGTTAATGGGAACTCCGTTCACCTTTATTCTAGCTGTTTCACCCTCAAGAGCTTTTTTTAGGATCTCTTCCGAGTAGGCATGAAAGATAACTGGCGACAATACGCATCCCTGTTCAATTTCCTCTGACAGCTGTTCGTTAACACGTACTTCTGCTCGCTGCTTATAGTATAAATTAAATATGATAATGAGTTCATTGTAGTCTATCTTCTTTAATTTTAGGACATTCATTAATTGTTCATGTCGTACTTTGTCGAAAGCTTTATTATAGTCAATAAAACAGACATATATATCTTAAATTATTATTAAAACATAAGATAAGATAAGATTAAGTTTTAATTTAAAGATATCTTTAGTTTAAAGAGATCATTACCAAAGACTTCTGCTTCTTCTCGTAACACTACAAACCAGGGTGGGTCTTGTCTGACTGCGCAACTCACTTTCATCTCGAACGGTCGTCCATGATAGTTGGGTCAGTGGGTTAGGTCATTGTTCTTAAATCTGACCATATATATTTGGTTCTCCGTAGCATTCGTGGGCGTCCTAGAGGTTTTGTTCCTGTGGGAGCTTCCTCCCAGATTAACTTGGATATTACGGAGTCTATGTGTATGGCCAGCCCATCTTAGACGTTGGGATTTAATTTCTTGGACTACGTCGCTCGTCCTATACATCTGCTTGACCTCAGCATTTGTTCTCATTCGGTATTGGTTATTAGGGTCCTGATAAGGCCCAAAGATTTTTCTGATGATTTTTTCCAAAACATCTAGGTTTTTTTGAAGTTATACTTCTTTAGACGCGAGGGTGAATTTTTACATTCCCTGGCGCATGCGCACACCGACGCTATCTTATTAGTCGCTCAAACGTTATACGGGATCTTATTGGGTGTAAAAATCATCTGTCAATAATTGTTGGATATTATGGATAAACAAATGTTGTGTATATTAGTTTTTATTGTTGTGATGGCAGAGAAAAAAGCAAGTTTATAATTGTAGTGACTTTTTAAATAGTTTTTAAAAGCGACAGGTACGTAATAATTGTAAATGTTTCGGTATCCTAACAAAAAATTACATAGGTGCCTACCTATTTGGAAATTTTAAAATGAACATACCAAAATAGTATGTAATGCTTTGATTTACATAATTTGATTACTATCAAAATTTCTGTCAATATTCACCTAATATATTGTTTTATTACTCTATGTTTTGTTGTACCTATTTTAATATTTCAATATTTTACAAAAATCAAAATAATTTGGTTAAATTCAGAACTGTCAAAAGTTTAAACCGTTTAGTTCGTCGATCTTACCACATAATGCATGTGCCTCCGTGGGTAAAAGTGTAAGATGAGTGAATTCCAATACTAACTGCGCAAACATAAGCGGGTTCGAACCACAGTAGAAACTTTTATTTTTTTATTTTTTTATACATTTTATGATTGTAAGAATATTTATTATATAATTTTTTTTTCAGAAAATACGTATTTAGTTAAAAAATTTTCCGACAATTATTATTGTTCAGAAATCATTTGTGGCATTTTTCAATGTGTTTGTGTGTGTTTTATTCTTTTGTTTTTTTAATTTTTGGTACTGTTTTAATAAAAAATTTTGAAAAGTAGTAAGTATTAAAATTAGTTTAATATTTAAATAAAATATAAATAAACTGTTTAAAGGATATTAATTTCATTGAAATTATATAATAGAAGTATAACTTCTTACGTGCGTACAAAGTACACACACATTCTTTTTTTCAATTGCCTTGGTCAGAGTCCACGCCTCGCGTTGTAGAGGCTATATAATAGATACATTTGTTTGCTGTCTAAATTCTCCCTTTTAACTCCTCCGTGATATCGTTATCTTCAGTGATTGTTGCTCCGAGATATTTAAAACTCTCTACTCTTTCAAAGTTATATGGGTCTATATTTACTAAAGACGCTTAACTTAATTTCTTTAGATAACTGTACAATCCAAGCTAGCAAAACGAGATTTCTCAGTGGAGTTAAAGGCATTACAAAACCTGACAGACATGGAATTGGCGACGTAAAAGTCAAGAAATGAACATTTACTGGATAAGTGATAAAACAAAATAATACGGAATAAATTGGAAACAACATCGACTCACTAATCAAATACTAAATTAATTCCTGGAATGCAGAAGAAGCAGAAGAATACTATGGCTATAATCAATTAGCGTTAAGATTGCAAAGAACGTAAAGATGCCAAATATAAAAGTGGATACTACTGTTAATTTGATTGAAGTATGTAAACAGATGTAGCGATACATTTTCGCATAAACAAGTCAAATTTCGAAGTGCCAGGAACCAAATTCAGACGGATATCAATATAATTAAATGGGATTATGAACTTCCCACGTTTTTGATGAGTATAATCTTTATATACACACATAATTTAGAGTGCGAACACCGCCGAAGCTGCGTGTGGGTGATACAGGATTACTTTAGTTTGAATGATCTCTCATTTTTACACGACTATTCGAAAAAATGGAAAAGTTTGGAAAAAGAGGGTATAGTCGAAACGAAAATCGGTCAGAATTCACAACAAAGTGGAGGTATCAATGTTTGATAAATGTTTAAGAAATTCGAGTATTTCTATTAAAATCCTTTAAAGATAAGCAGTTAAGCCGGTATTTTACCATCCCATTAATCATTGTATAAATTTCATTGTCATTTGAGAACCCACAGTATATCTTGCATATTAGTACAATTAAAATAATTAGACGATAATAGATAAGGAAGAGAAATTAAACTTTCTTTTCTACTTTTAGGGACAAAAAAAGTAAGTTCATTAGCGGAACCGAATTCCAAATTATCTTGCACATCATAATACTTAAAACATTATTAGGTTAAAACATATACTGTTATGCTCTGTATTTCTCTCTTTTATGAGATTGATGAGCAAATTCTTAATTTAGTTAATTACTCAATTATTTTAATTACTGCTTATGTAAAATAAAACCAAATTTAAATTAAATTTTCTAATAAACTTTATTCTCAGGGCTATTTTATTTTTTATGCATTACCTTTGGTTTGTGGCTTCTGGTATCTCTAGTTGTTTACTCCATCCAGGACAAAACAGGGAAATTAAACACACTCAATGTCATATAAATGTTAAAAATATTATTTATTTATCCAATATACCATTAAACATAGGATTTAAAAAATATGCTAAAATCTAAATTTGTTGCAACTATTTCTCATCTACTAAATTAAGCTTTAATTCTGATATCTACTGTTTTAACAAAAAAATTATTTAAATAATTCGTTATTTATTCTTACAAAATTTAATAAAATTTACTTTTCTCTTTTTGAATTGATTACTTATTTCTTTTTTAAAATTTTGAATGACTAATTATGTTATAGAACTGTTCAATGCAAAAATTAAGCAAATATGGTGTGGATAATAACAAACTCTCACCGTTTCACAAATGATTTGACTAACCTTTTTGTTTCTTCTCTACTTCTTTTCCCGAATTGCGTCGTCCTCGATTCTCCCACACGTGCTCTTAGGATGTTGCGAAAGGTCCCTCTCGTCCAGACTGCTTCACAAACAAACAAACAGGACTCGCTCGAACTCTCGACTCAGTTTTCTCTCTGCTAAAATAGATACCAATCGGCTACTCGTTCTAGATAGAAACAGGTATCTTCCTCGGACACAGGAAAATTATCTTCTCGAACCGGTCAACGATTTCGTTTCAACTTGATTCTGCTCGCAAAGGCCAATTTCACGACTTTACACTGACTTCTCACTTTTCAAAAACTGGACTGCTGTTTCCAGATATTCATTATACAGTGCCTATTTTTTCTCTCATCAAAATCAGACTCAACACTCTCATCCCTTCCATCCATAATTTTCCACCAATCACAAAACATCCTTTCTACCCACTACCCATATTATCATTTCTCAAGAACCAATTTAATTTGTATACAACTTTCCATTTTGTTAAATTCTCGGAGACATCAAATTACTTTCGTTGTTTCCAAATGCTAAACAAAAAACCTTACATTCTAAACTTAATAAATCTGTTTAGTTTACCGCTTAACCTTCTTCGAATTTTTTATAAAATGTATTATTGTCCACTGCAAAGCAAATTAAACGGTATTGTCTAATCTGACCGCACCATTGTTTAAGTCCGTTCAAAAACCCATTAAGAAAACCACCTTCTTAACGATTTCACTTTTCCGCGAAAACACTGATTACCAACTAAATTATCCTATTACAATTTTTGGTCATATACAGGGCGATGAAAATCTATAATTTCGTGGTTTCTGATATAAATTTTTTTACTAAATTTTTCCCAAAAAAAATTATAGAACAATACATTATTATATTTATGTATAATATAGGTACAGTATGTCGCATTTAAGATGAAGACACACCTATGTTTCGGCTATCAGAATAATTACAGATTTGAAATATTGCAGTCATGCAGGTTGATGGTTCACATTTTTATGATAGTCAACTGAAATTTAAATTTTAAACCCGGCCTACTGCGAATCCACAAACAAGGTGATTTTTTGATATTTTGCTTCGCGTTAGAGATATCGGAAAAAGTGATTTGGAAAAGTTGTTCCAAATATTATTATGTATAACCTCACATACCAAGTTTCATGAACAAATTCGTACTTTTAATTTTTTCAGTATTTATTTGTAGTCAGGATTCTCCGAGGCTATTGGCTTCCCGAGCTGCATCTCGGTACAGCCAATTGTAGGTTTTAGGATCCTGACTAAAAATACTGAAAAAACTAAAAGTGAGAAACTAAAATCACGAAATTTGGTATGTGGGGTTATAATAATATGTACTTTGTGACGATAATATAATTTTATAGTCTAGAGTACGCCAATTAATTAAGTAAAACGTGCTTTTGTACCGTCTCAGACGATATAAAAGTCGGAACGAAAAGCCTAGTTGATTATTATTCTTGGAGCGTTGATCGAAGAATAATAAACAACAGCGAGGTATAAGAGTTTATAACTAAGTTTATATAAGAGTATATAAGTTTATGTAGGTAGTATTTCCCGAACATTTTCCGCTGTCGTTTTGGCGAGCTGAGCGAATCCGACAGTTTTCCTCTTACCTATAACCTATGCTTATACGAGCGGTGATCGTATATCCCTAATATTTCTTTTCATCTGGCGAGCTGAGCGAGATTCCCTTTCTTCCCTTTCCTTATACATTCATGTCGTATTAATAAAGCAATTCCTATTTCACGCGATCGTCAAAATAATTCATTCATGTACAAAATATCGTCACATCGGCCCGAACAAAAAGCTCGATGGGTAGATTATAAATATATTTTATTAACGAAATTAACGAGTAATTAAGGCTAATTATCTTATCTTTTGTATGTTTTGATTCCAAATAAAAATGTCTTAAAAAGCGAACTCTTTTCTTCGACTGATTTAGTTACCTGGAGCAACAACGCAACGACCTCGTTACAACTTGGAACAACTTCTCCAAGTAACTTTTTTCCGCTATATCTAACGCGAAGCAAAATATCGAAAATTCACCCTGTTTGTGGATTCGAAGTAGGCTGGGTTAAATATCTAAATTTCAGTTGACTATCTTAAAAACGTAAACCATCAATCTGTATGACTGTGCAAAATTTCAAATCTATATTTATTTTGAGAGCCGAAATATAAGGGTGTCTTCATCTTAAATGCGACACACTGTATAAATATATAAACTGAAGATAATATGTATATGGAATAAGGAAGCCAAATAATTTAAATATTTTTACGATTATTTTAAGGTGCTCAACAAAAAATGTTGTTGAAACATATTATAATAAACTTTATTATTTATTTTATACAATTGCAATAGTTCTTAGCGTAGGATTAACTGCATATTAATCACTAATATTATTGTTGAAAGAATCGCTGTAGGAGTTACTTGAATATTCAACAATGAACTAAAGACATATTAAAGAATCGATGATGAATGATAATGTTTTTAAATAGCTTTTAGAGAAAATTTTTCTTTGACAAATGCGGCAATTATATAAAATATTTGGGTATTTATCTTGAATATACATAAGTATTTAAGTACTAAAGTACCAACAATAGTTTTTTTGTTAGAATAAAATGACGACAAATGAAACACAGCCACAAAGCAGGAATTTTTCACTGGACAGAACTAGATTGATTTTCATTTTTGGCCACCTAAATTACAATAAAACACTGAAAACTTTTGTTTTTAATACTTCCACAAAATGTATTACAAATTAATGTCACCACAACTGTTTCCACAGAGTGCCTTTCTTAAGTGACGTATTTATACTAAGTGTCTACACTTTATAGTCTTTAACTGAATTTCAATACAATCTGTGTTTTTTAATTGATTAATTTCCATAGATTCCAAAAAAGATAGCTTAAGGCCTTTATTTTGAATATGGATAATTTGAGATTTGTCATTGAAAGAATGAATATGATCTAGAAGGTGAAGTAAGTACGTAGAATCTGTTTTTCTATTGTTGAAAGCCCTTTTGTGTCCTGCAATACGTTTGTTAAAGGTTCTACCAGTTTGACCGATGTAAGCTTTTGGACAGTTACCACATGTCAGTTTTAATGTAACTTAAAAAAAGGAAAAAAAGTTGTCACATTTGTTTAATGGATGACAGTAGGAACAGGCCCTACACTGCTCAAAAGTATATACGAAGCAGAGATAACAAGACATAGAAAGCAAGAAGAAAGAAAAAAGAGAGTTGTGTAACAATTTAATAAAAATTATACTACATAAAAAATATAGAAATTAAATAATTAGAAACTGTAAAAATAAAATAATAATTTGTAAAAAAAACCACACTAAACATAAACCTGTCAATATTAGACAGAAAGTCAACAAGCATGTTTTTATGCTTTTAAGACTTTTTTTACGTTTATTTTATTGTAAGTAAACTGAAATTGTGAATTATTGTAATAACTATTGATTTGAATAAACGTATATTATTATCCAGATTTAGCCATACGGCTCACCCTCCCTCCAAGGGGAAAATTGACTCATCCCAGATACCTACGGTATCAAAAGGATTGAGCTCTGGTGGGACTCTTTCCATGTTATCGTGTGTTATCGTGTTATAATAATAATAATAATTATTATAAGGAAGACCAAAGAAAATATGGACACAAAAAATATTCTACATAGGCAGCAAGTGAAGAAAATGGTAGAAGTGAAATATATACAAAGGGCTGAACTGGACTGACAATATATTAGACTTCTGAATAAAGTCTTTATTGTGAAAATGTATCTCATTCAGAATAAAAATCGATGTGTTTGGATTTATATATGGATGAATATTGCCAAATAGCGGGCTTATGCGAGCGCCGTATATTAAAAAATGCAATAAAAATAGTTCATATTATGTAGATATATAAGTATCTAGTAAATATTATCTATTAAGTATCTGATATTTCTCTAACCTCAAATATGCCGTTAGTGTAGCAAGCAAAAAGAACTCAGTTATCGGTACTGGTACTACTCACTTCCTATTTTCATTTCTTCGTCGCGGTCAGTTAAAAGATATTCATAGCTGATATCTCGATAGATATGTCCTCCACAAGTCCATTGTTATTTCCATAGTAGTACTCGGTACTCGCACTGTTTACATTACGTTTGCACGTCATGAGTCTTACATAGTAGGCAATGGAATCAGATGTTTTATATTATGGGAACCGGTTCTTGAGTTCAAGCTGCCTAACTGGGGTATAGTTTAATTCGCTATGAACTTTAATCGATTTTATTAGTGGTATAACACATTAGTAGAATGGCAGAAGATAGGATAGTACGAATAGCACGAGATAAGTCACCAAATGGACGAAGAAGTATTGGCAGACCAAGGAAAAGATGGTGCGATAATTTAAAAAATTTAGAAGGGCTAATATTGAAGAAAAAACAGGCTTTCAAGCCTACATACAAGAAAGAAGAAGAAAAAGAAGTATTAAGTATGAAGAGCGGGTACTTTTTACATTTCCGGCAGATAATAGGTCTTCTTCAGAGAATCGATCCTGTTCAAGTGAGCCATGCTTTGCTCTCAATTCGTTACTGAGAGAAACCATGTCCTATCCCTTTCTTCTTCCAAAGTCTAGCGTCTAGCTACCTATTTCCTATCTCACCTTGATGAAGAGCAGCAGCGATCATCAGTACTAACTAAAGGAGTAGAGGAAATGGTCCAGGATCACCTTGAAACTGGACTACCACAAGCATGACTTAAGCAGCTTGGATGGTTGTGCTGCTGCGATGCAGAAGACAAAGGAAAACCACTGCACTATATATGTTCAAGAGAATTTCTCTCAACATGAACAAAAAGAGAAGATAGGATATGTATTGATCCGACTCACTCTTGGTACCATCTCGGTTCCGGCCCAGATGGTGTGAAATATGATACTGACTGCTAAGGTGTGAGCGATAAAGAATCTTGCAGAAACTTTGCGACTGACTCCAAACCTAAACTAAATTTATGAGAGTATCAAATAATTAGAACATGGAACGTTCAGGGATTTATCCAACACCCTGGAAGGTTACGAATAATTGAAAAAGAAGTGGCAAACAAGAATCTTTTGGTGACGACTGCGTGATGTATATATGATACTGTTGACAACAGAATAATATACATTAAAATGCGAATATCCACCAATACTCTATACCGTATCCTCCTCCTCAGTCGTTTTCTCATTGCTGAGTGTCGTGATTCGCTATAATACGAGCAACTATCTCTTTCCATCGCCTTCTGTCCTGAGCTTCCCTCATGGATTCACTGGCTTTCTGTACTTGATCCGTCCATCGAGTAGGTGAGCGACCTCTACTTCTGCGCCCTTCAACGTTTCCCGAAATTATAAGTCTCTCAAGATTATTATCACTTCTTGCAATATGGCCGACAAATTTTAAGACGGTGGAGAGGCAAATAGAGAAAAGTTTAGTCTGAATATTAAGCTCTTGGAGGATTGAGTGATTTGTTCTGTGTTCCGTCCATGAGATCCGAGCATTCTTCTCCAGCACCACATTTCAAAGGCGTCTATCCTTTTTCTTTCGTCCGATTTCATTGTCCATGTTTCGGATCCGTAATTAAATATGGGAAAAATTAAGGCACGTACTAATCTTATTTTGGTGTTCTTCGACAAGGAGCGATCTTTCCAGATTTTCGATAATCGACTCATAGCGTTTTTGGCCATGCCTATTCTCCTACGTATTTCTGTTTCACAAGATGCTGTATTACTGATGTAGGATCCTAGATAATTGAACTCGTTAACCACTTCAAACTGGTCTAAGGCTCCTGTTGTCTGAAGTGAATTTGAATAATTTACTATCATAATTTTTGTTTTTTGTTTATTGATCTTGAGACCACATCTATTGCTTCCGGCTTCCACTAGCTGCAGCAGGCTGGACATTTCTTCTTCGGATGCACTTAGTGCTTTTCTCATTATATATTCCCCAATAGAAATTAAAAAGACTTGGAGATAGAATACATCCTTGTCGGACTCTTCTACCAATTTTAAAAGGATCGGACTTATGGTTTTCAATTCTTATTCTGGTTTCACTGTTCTCATATAGGCTTTTCACCAGAGCTGACAGATGACCAGGAATCCCCATCTCATGTAGAACTTTCCACAAAACTGTCCAGTCTACACAGTCAAATGCCTTCTGATACTTCAGAAAGCAGATGATCATCGGAATTTTGAATTCTCGTGCTTTCTCAATGAATTGTCGCATATTAAGAATTTGCTCCCTTGTGGCTTTACCCTTCACGAAGCCGGCCTGTTCTTGTGGTTTTTGTCTATCCAGGTATGTCTGCATTCAACACTTGATGATTCTCAACAGAATTTTACTTGGGTGTGAAATTAGTGAAATGGTTCGGTAGTTACTATATTCTGTGGTTACGCCTTTCTTATGAATTGGAGTAAATAGTGCGGTACACCAATCACTGGGCCATTTGCCGAGTCTCCATACATGATTGCACAGTCTCCACATTAATTGGAGACCATGTTCACCCATGTTCTGTAAAAGTTCTGCCGTGATGTCATCGCAACCAGGTGATTTATTTCTTTTAAGGTGTTTTATGGCTTCATCGACTTCAGACCTTAGAATATCTGGTTCTAGGGTTGTTGTTGAGACTTGCAGTGCTGTTATATGATTAATGTTAGAGGTTTCAGCTTTATAGAGTTCTGTGCAGTATTTCTTCCAAGTCTCCAGATCCGCATCCATATTGCTTACCATATTACCTGTCTCATCCTCTATAGCGTAATTTCTGAGTTTGAATTCCCGAGCCAGTAACTTTACTTTCTGAAAGAGATCTCTTGTTTCATTTCGGTGTAAGTGGATTTCTACTTCCTGGCAAATGTTAGACACATATCTTTCCGGTAATTTCTTTGGATTTCTCGTGATAAGCTTCGATAGTCGTTTAAATCAAAACTGCCAACTTTAAGTTGCCTTCTTTGTTCTATAATTTTCCATGTTTGGTCACTGATCCATGGTTTACGACTGTTGTTTTTTATGGGTTGGCGACTTTGCTTAGCTGTATCTAATATATATCTTTAAAAACCTCCCCAGAAAGTCTCGATATCATCTGTGGGGGTAGTACTTGTCTCAGTTAACACTATGTTGTCTCAGTTAACACCTTATACCTAGATAAATGCTCCAACAAGAACTGCAAAGCTGAAGACATTGACAATTGACATGTTCTATGGTCATCTAGAAGAAAGCATTAGCATTATTCCCAATCGTGAACTAGTTACAATATTAGGAGAATTTAACGCCAAAGTAGGGTCATCTAACGAAGATATTTAAGGAGTATTGGGCAGCAATTGACTGGAACAGTGAAATGGAAATCCAATCAAGAACGGGTGAATTATTGATCTGAAGGTTTAGAAATATGATCCTTATTATAATCTTTAAATGATTTTATTGGATACATTAACTGTATGTGATGATGAAATTGAAGAGAGGGGATAGACAAAGGGGTGACAGAAAGAAACATAAAAGAGGACTTATGGACCGAAACGACAAAGTGGCGATTGGAAGTCGAAAACGGCGGAGAACATTATAAACCGATACGTATAGTATCTCTTAAGATGTAATTATTGAGTCATCGTCAATAAAATCGTTATAAACATTTCTGAACAAAGAACTATTGATAAGAGAAATATACTTATAGATGATACAATTCTAAGTGGCCAGTTAATATGTCTAATTACAGAGACCACTGACTGTGAAATTGCTTATAAATGGTTAGCGGTTTACCTACCGCACATTATATGTCATAATCTGTTTTTAAATACTTTGAGTAAATGTTTATTAATACACCCTGGGCGATAAACCAATTACACAAATTCTAGGGAATCGTCTTAGCGAGCTTTACGCTGTCGACTTTAATTTAGAAGACAAAAAGTTGCGTGTACTACGCATCTACTTCAACAGTGAAAAAAATAATTGCAAACTTAGCAATACAAAACAAAAAACAAGACATACAAAAATAAAACTATATAATACATCACACGACCAGTAGTGATGTATGGTAGCGAAACGTGGACGATAACAAAAGCAAATGAAGAGTAACTCCTTCTTCTAAAAGTGCCTATCTTCTGGAGATGTTGGCTACCACATTGACCCATCTTATTCTATTTACGGCAGCTCGAAATAGATCAGTTGACGTTAGACCAGTCCACTTCCTAAGATTGGCCAGCCAGGATATACGTCTACTTCCAGGGCCTCTCCCTGCCCTCAATCTTGCCTTGTAGAATCAACTGTAGCAGTCGGTATTTTTCATTACGCATAATGTGGCCGAAGTAAGCCAATTTTATGTTCTTTACGGTGTTAATTATTTCTTTGTCTTTTCTTAGCCTCTGGAGAATACTTATATTCTTATATTAGTTGTGTGGTGTAAGGTGTACGTCGGTAGCACCACATTTCAAACGCCTCTAACCGTTTTAAGGCATCTTCTGTCAGGCTCCAGCTTTCAACTCCATATAGGAGGACACTAAAGACGTAACATCTAAGAATTCTTATGCATATATTGATACTTAAAGACAAGTTGCACATAATCTTCCTAAGACTGTTAAAAGAGCTTCTGGCTTTTTCAATACGAGTTTTTATTTCGTAGCTATGATCCCAAGTATCCTTAATGTTGCAGCCCAGATAGCATATTTTCTGTACTCGCTCTAGGGGTGTATTGTTTACTGTAATTTGGGCGTTTATGTTGGTGTTTTTACTAATGATCATTATTTTTGTCTTCTTACAGTTTAATTTTAGGCCGTATTTGTTACATGCTTCTACAACATTATCCATGATCCTTTGGAGCCCCTGCGCACTATCTGCCAGCAATACTGTATCGTCTGCATATCTAATATTATTTATAAGTTGTCCATTTACTGCAATACCATCTTCTGATTCGTCCAAGGCCTCTCTAAAGATGTTTTCAGAGTATATGTTAAATAATGCTGGTGACAGTATGCAACCCTGTCTGACTCCTTTTTCGACTGTGAAGATTTCGGACAGTTCATTTTCGAATCGAACTGTTGCTTTTTGTTGGAGATATAAGTTTGAGACGAGTCTTATATCCTTACCATCGAGTCCTGATGTTTTAGGATATCGATTAGTTTTCCATGTGGGACTTTATCAAATGCCTTCTCGAAATCTATGAAGTATGCATACACATCGCAGTTGACATCCCTGGCTCTCTGTATTAGAACTTGCAAGCTGAAAAGTGCTTCCCTCGTTCCGAGTCCTGCTCTGAATCCAAATTGAACTTCACTCAGCTGTTCTTCTAATTTGGTGTATATGCGCGAGTGAATGATAGTAAGGAGTACTTTAAGTACATGGCTCATCAAACTAATTAATCTATGTTCTTCACATTTTCTAGCGTTGGCTTTTTTGGGAAGTGGAATGAATATTGATAGTAGCCAGTCTTTTGGTAAGTAACCAGTCTCGTATATGTTGTTGAATAACTTCGTAAGAGCTGTAATTTGGTGTGCCTCTAATAGCTTTAAAATTTCACCATGCACCTCATCAGGTCTTGGTGATTTCCCATCTTTAATCCGCTTAATGGCCATAGTTACTTCTTCGTTTGTTATTTCTGGGCCGTAGGGATTGTCTATTTCATACGGACTTCGTGCAGCATCTTCGAATAATCCTTGCATATATTCTGTCCATCTTCTTAATTTATCTTCAATTGTAGTCAAAATCTGACCTTCTACGTCTACGACTATGCCTGCATTGCGTTGTCTTCTGATATTCTGTACTTCTTTAATATTTTTGTGCATATGGAAATCGTCATGTTTGCGTTGTAGTGTTTCAATTTCTGTACATTTCTCCATCAGCCATGCTTCTTTTGCCCCTTTTATTTCCCTTAGTATACTCTTATGCAACTTTTTGTATTCATTTTAATTTCTACCTTTTAATTTCCTTCGCTCTTCCATCATCTGCAATATTTTATCTGTCATCCATTCTTGCTTCTTTTCCCTTTTTGATTTAAGATATTCATGCGAAAGTGTGTTAATAGATGTCTTCATTTCGTTCCATTGTTCTTCTATGCCACTAGGAGCGTCTTCAACTATTTTCACAAAATTCTTATTAATCTCTGTTTTTACTTTTTCCTATATGTTATTTTCTTTCAGTAGTTTTATATCTATCTTGGGTCTTATTTTCTTATGAACTATTTTTAGTCGTATGTTGATATTTGCAACTAACAGACTATGATCTGAGAAGACATCGGCGCCTGGATATGTTTTTGTTGAGGTGACAGAATTTCTAAACCTTTTGCTTATTGTTGTTCTGAAGCTATTTCCTTGTGGCATTTTTATGATTAATTATTTATATGGGAAATAAGCCACAATTAAAATGAAAAAAAATATTTTGTATTTTGACAACGGCACCCGATTTGGGCGTCGAAACGTTAATAAAATTATTTTTTTCTTTTGCTTATGTTGATAAAATCAATTTGGTTTCTTATGATTTTCCCTGGGGTATCACCGAGTGCTTTCCATGTATAAAGCCTTCTTGGATGTAATTGGAAGAGTGACTACGTGACATATTAATAATGACACTACGTGTCATAAGTGACAGATTGTAAAAGTTCTTGAATAAAAGATTTATTAAAAATATAAAACCTACGGTCATTTTATAGTTAGTTAAGAGGCGATACAAAGAATTGTATCAATTTATTCTTTATTCCATCGCATACTTCAATATAAAAAAATTTTAATTCGGAGAGCGGCTAGTGCGCTCTAGTTGGAATCTCTTTCTATTAACCTATCATCTGTTTTGGAAGTATGCATATGCATGATTCTCTCTTTAATTAACCCATTTGGACCACTGTCAACAATACAACGAGAAACATTTTATAGAACAAGTCCTTTCTCTCCTTTTATGGTCTAACTTGTTAGTTGTTATCGGCCGTGTTTTAAGGCTTGTATTTAAATAGGGACGCGATCGATAGAGTTTTGTATTTTAAAGTAACTATTTAATCGATTATTGCATTGGTATACAAGACCTAACATCGACAATGAAAGGAATAATTAAGATTGTGACAGCATGTTTTCTGTTTTTTAATTTTATGTTGTTGTTAATAGTTAAAAAACTTGTTTTCTGAAAATGACTTCCGACTTAGTTGCCGAAACGTCACATGGATTCACTAAAATACTAAAATTACAATAAAGATGCGCTAGAAATAAACAAATCTAGACCAGTTAAATGTTACAAGGAGTACTCCCGAATCATGATTTACAATATATAAACTATGTAAATCATGATTTGGAATTTACAATGTAAATTATGATTCGGAATTGCTCCTTGTAGCATTCAACGTGCCTTGGTTTGTTTATTTCTAGTGCATATTTATTGTGATTGTAGTATAATATGTAATTAAATATTTTTTTTGCAAAAACCAAGTACAAAACTAGTATTTTTTCCTGTAATATTGTATTAATTATAAAAATATTGTGCACCAGTATATAACCTAACCGTCGTCGAATCCTATTACAGGGTCAAAGTTTTTTTCAACATCATCTATTTCGCAGTGTTTGTCTACCCGTAAGCATTTTGTTTGCGCCATTGTGTGGAAGAACAATAATACAAATAAAGCAAACGATGATAATAGTAAAAAAATAAATATGGAATATATGGAGTAATATCTGGAATTAAGTTTAAGATCGAACAGAAATTTAAATTACCCGGGGAAAATATGTTTGTTATGTTAAGGGAAAATGTTCTAGCAAAAAAAAATAACAGATACTTGATATATGTTTATGAAATTAAACCCAGAACAATCCGGTGCGTTGTCATGCAACTGACGGAATTTCCCCGACATTTTACTTTTAGGTACAGTCAACTGAAGCATAGATGCTGTACCACCATTTTCTCAAAGGCTATGTACAGAATATCATCTTTTGGTACCGGGAAATTCCATTGGCTCCAGTAGGACTTGACTTTTGGACTACATGCACTAATGTCTTGCCAGGAATGTCTCTCACTTTGACGCACCCATTCCAATACCCTTTTTATATAAGGATCTTTTGCTTGGACGTCTTGCAGCCAATGAGACTGCTGTTTATCACGAATGAAGGTGGTCCGTCTCACCGGACAGAGTTTGTTCCTTTAATTTAAAATAGAGTAATTCAAGGACCGAGAGGTCCGAGCAATTGTGGAAACCAATGTTAGGCAAGAAAGGCTGAAGATAATAAAAAGTAAAAAAATTAAACCTTGAAGACGCCCAATAAATAAACTTTACTGAAAAATATATCTGCAATACTTTAATAAATCCCATATCAACACTAAATGACTACATGTAAACAATCGAAACGAAGATACAAAACAAAGATACAATACAAGCAAATAGATAAGTACAGAAACAGAAGTAAAAGAAAAGTTCGTCTCCAAATATGACAGAATTAGCAAAGAACCGAAACAAAAAATGAAAGATCATAGATAACTGAAGTAGTACATAAGAAATAAACACCATAAATAAGGAAATCTCTATAGAAAAAAAAAACAAAAGTATGAAAGCATTGAGGAGAGCAACTTACACATCCTGATACAACAATATAACCTACACATGTTGTTTGTTAAATGTCAATTGTTTAGTTATATTATTTATCTTTTGTGTTTCTTTTTCGTTTTGTTTAAAGCTAGAAATTTAAATTTGCCTTTTCGAACTTTTCTTCTTTAGCTATTTTTCAATTATCTTTCTTTCTCTGTCTGTCTCACATTGCTTTCCCTGTAATCATTCTCTGAAATTTTATGTATATCGCATTCAATTTACTTTTGTTTTTTTGTGTAGCATCTTTCACTTGCTAGATTCACTACAAGAGAACCTTACAAACGTTTATTTTTAACTATGGTACTATGTACTTAGAATCTGTTTCGACGAGGGAACAAACTAAACTCTTGAAAAATGTTCTCGGGTGGATTGTTTCACTATGATAAGTGTAGTGTAGTGAAAGTTGGATAATTTGAAATCCTAAAGATTTCATTAAGTATTTATTAGTGGCAAATCGCCTTAGAAACCCCATGCAATTTACGATTTGTTGTGAATAAAGGTTGATTGTTAATCTTCCTGTTTCGGAAGAATATATCATTATTTATCAATACAATATGATTCTAATCATTTCGCTCTCAAATATTTAGTCGCCATTGAAAATAAACACAATAATAAACGTGTCCCAGATATCTCAACTATGTAAATTTAGTCAGTTCTATCAGAAATGAATCAATTCATTAGTAATGTTTATAAATACTCCAGAAGGAGAAGCAAGTTCTTTCTCGAAGGTGTTTGTCCTACACACACCGGCATTGTTCGGTAATCTCTTGTGCAAGCAAGTGTTCAGCGTTCTTGGTATGTATGTACTCATAGTCATAGAACTGAAACCTTAGCTATAATAGCAAGGTTACTTTCTTCTCAGTGAGAAGAAGTGTACACTGAGAAATTTGTGTTTTTCCACTATTGTCGAAGGTGATATAATTTTTTGTTTTCGTTTAGGTGTTTGTTTCTTCATATTATATCCCTAAGGCGTCCTGCTGTTCTATTACATATACAGGGTGTTAGTAAATAAGTATGAAACATTTTAAGGGATAATTCTACATGAAAAAATAATGCTGGTTTGCTGTATAAACGTATGTCCGCAAATGCTTCGTTTCCGAGATAAGGGGTGTTGAAATTTTTATTTCAAACTGCCAATTTATTTATTGCTGTAAGACCAGTTGAGCTATGAAAATGAAATTTGGTGAGCTTTAGGAGGTAGTTCTTGCGCATTTTTTGACATACAATTAAGAACTTTGTATTCATCATTGGCGCGCATACGGGTAATAGTCTGAATTTTTTTAAAGAAAAAAATAGTACGCCACTGAGACATTTCAAAATAAAAATTATTTTTAAATTCCACGTTTAATTTCTAATAAAAAACCTTTCTTGCCTTTTTTTCATATGGTGCACCATTTTTATGCAGAAAAATAAAACATCTTGGCGCGTATTTTTCATTTCTTAATACATTTTCAAAAACTAGTCAATATAATAATACTAAACTAGAACAATAACAGAAAATATTACTAATAAGATTTAAACTAGGTGCAAAGCTGCAAGAAATGTTTAAAAAGATCTCCTTTACAGGTAACAGAAGAATTTTATATTCATCATTGGCGCGCGTACGGGTAATGGTCTGAATTTTTTTAAGAAAAAAATAGTACGCCACTTAGAAATGTCAAACTAAAAATCATTTTTGAATTCCTCGTTCAATTTACGACAAAAAATCTTTCTTGCCTTTTTTTATACAAGGCGCCGTTTTTATACAAAAAAATAAAACATCTTAACGCTTACAAAGTATTTGAGGTAGTTTCCATATGCATAGAAACTTAGTATAGTTCAAATACTTTGTAAACGTTAAGATGTTTTATTTTTTTGCATATAAACGGCGCCGCATATTAAAAAAAGAAGAGAAAGATTTTTTGTCGTAAATTAAACCGGCAATTCAAAAATAATTTTTAATTTGACATATCTCAGTGGCGTACTATTTTTCTCTTAAAAAAATTCAGACCATTACCCGTACACGCGCCAATGATGAATATAAAATTCTTCTGTAACCTCTAAAGAAGGTAATTTTTAACATTGGTTGTAGCTCTGCATCTAGTTAAAATCTTATTAGTAATATTTTCTGTTATTGTTCCAGTTTAGTATTATTATATTGGATATTTCTTGAAAATGTATTAAAAAATTAAAAATACGCGTCAAGATATTTTATTTTTCTGCATAAAAACGGTGGACCATATGAAAATAAGGCAAGAAAGGGTTTTTATCACAAATTAGACGTGGAATTTAAAAATAATTTTTAAATCGGAATATCTCAGTGGCGTACTATTTTTTTCTTTAAAAAAATTCAGACCATTACCCGTAGGGGCACCAATGATGAATATAAAATTCTTAATTGTATGTCAAAAAATGTACAAGAACTACCTCCTAAAGCTCACCAAATTTCAGTTTCATAGCTCAACTGGTCTTAGAGCAATAAATAAATTGGCAGTTTGAAATAAAAATTTCAACACCCCGTATCTCGGATATGAAGCATTTGCGGACATATGCTTATCGAGCAAACCGGCATTATTTTTTCATGTCGAATTAGTCCTTAAAATGTTTCATACTTATTTACTAACACCCTGTATACATGCATAATCGAAAACCTCTTTTTCTACAAATTTACGCCACTCTTTTCTAGCCACTCCTTCTCTCTTTTCTTCCTTCTCCTCACTCCATGGTCAAAAAAGGTAAGTTGGTAAGACTAAAATATAAAATACCTGTTAAAAAGATATGGAAAAGCAAAGCACAAGGAAAAAAGAAGAGAAGGAGACCTAAGTAGACTTAAAACGACGCAATACATGGAGAGAAGCAAAGATTATGGCACAATTGGGAAGGAAGATTTGAATGCACACTTAAAATGGCAGTGCATTATTTCATCCCTATCCCTACATTATTAAATTATATATTATATTATCTGAATTAGGTTATGTATAACTAGAGAAAAATGTACAATAATGAAAATAGAAACGAACCTTTTCAAAGTAAAGTTCTGACGAGTTTTGCGAAGTATTGTAAAAAAGTAGACAGTGTATTAAAAGCTAAAAAAACATAAATATCCTAAGAGTACACAGTAGCAATCAACAGGTAGCAAAAACGCGTTCCAAGATTGCGGCTGTAATTTTGAATATTTTTTCGAGATATTTGGCACACGTATTCGTAATATAATAAAGAATGGCGGTGCAGAGCCCAATTTGAGAAATATATTAATATGTGGAAATTACTCCGTAATTAAATACAATATTAAAAAACAAGCCTGTACCGCCATTAAGAAGAACAAAAAAATACACTTTCTTCAAATAAACTTTTTTATCCGATGCCTAGATTTTGTGTCATTTTGGAACTACTAAAATTTTTTATTTCAAAACGTTTATTTGAAGAAAGTGTATATTTTTTTGTTCTTCTTAATGGCGCTACAGGCTCGTTTTTTTAATATTGTATTTAATTACAGAGTAATTTCCACATATTAATATATTTTTCAAATTGGGCTCTGTACCGCCATTTTTTTCTATATTACGAATACGTGTGCCAAATATCTCGAAAAAATATTCAGAATTACAGCCGCAATCTTGGAACGCGTTTTCGCTACCTGTTGATCGCTACTGTTTCCTCTTAAGGAGTGCAGCGATATAAAGAAAAACAAAAACATTCTTCAAGTACACAAATGAGGAATCACATGATCGGAAAAAGGAACAAGTGAACATTGTTTGTTTATAATAGTTTAGAGGTTATTCTTCTCAGTGTAGAAGAAACAAAGAGTATGGAAGCAAATACACTGCCAACAAACACAATCCATCAAGATGAACTTGATCTTGAGTTTAAAGTGGATATCAGGCGCCACTTTTGTGTGTCGCTTGTAGTTGTAGTTAGATTTAGACCACTTAAGCTTAAGGTAGTATTATTATACGAATTAAAACGTTGGGCCGCGTTTCATTTAAGTTTATTGTAGTGATGAAGTCATAACACTGGTATTTATTAAAGTTATTGTCATGAGTAGGAACAGCTTGAATTTGTTTAGTGAATCCATGAAATTCTGATCTTCACTTTTAATTGAATCGGTTATTGTATAAAGGGAACAAGTCCACATTAGTACAAATTAAAAATAAAATAGGTATACATTTTGTTAAACCAAAGTTGACGAATCATTGAGTCTATGGGGCAAATCTGTCTCACTCGCCATACGCGAAATATCGAAGGATAAACTTCTTGTTGAGCGTATAGAGCAGGGTGACCAAATCATAAAGGTGAAAAAACGGGACACATCCAAAGAGGGTTTGGGGGCGATACTCTTCAAAGGCCTCCATCGAGACGAAATCATTGAAACATGCTCTTTTTAGCTAATTTGAGACACACATATTTTTCAATTTACCTATGAATATGTTATGTAATTTAATTTAAAATATGGGGTGTATAATAAATAAAAACAACAATATTGCAGCTTAAAAACGGAACAATCTCGTTTTTACGGGACGTTTGGTCACCCTAGTATAGAGGGAACTAGTCCGGGACTTGTTACCTTGATACAGTAATTCTTGTGGCGCCACAGTTGTTCTTTTATTACTTCGTTTAGCTGTAACACGTACAATACAGAACGTCAATAATAGTAAATGCAAAAACATCGAGACCACATTTTATTGTAAAAGTGGTAAATACATATTATGAAGTTCTAGACTTTAAAATGTGGTAATTAGAAGAAAATGCAAAGAAATTTATAATGGGTAAAAAGAAAAATAAAGGCAATTTTGGCATATCAAAATATAAACACTTAACTTATTCAAGTGGGAGTCCTGAAGTTATTAAAAGCTTATAGTTCATAGATGGAATTATTTCATCTAAATTTAATTTGTCAAAAAAATGTTGCAGCTGCTTCGTTTCTAACTAAAACAGCTTTCTAAGGAAAAGTGCCACTCAAGGAAAAAAAACTGGGTGATTTTATTGAAAATCTTGACTTACATTCCCTTACATTTCATATGTAGAACAAAATTTGATAGGTTTTCAAGTTTATAAACTAGTTAGATTTTTTATTTTTCTGAAAAGTAAGTATTGCGCATTTGTTTCGTTTATACTTATACCTACAATAACAATAACAGTAAAACAACTATATTATTGAGTGTGTTTTTGGAAGCTCTTCCGTTTCGCTCTACCTCGTATTTATTAATTAAACATCTTGAAGTATTTCCCACTCTGTCGTAACTATCCATTCAGAAGCAGCAGTTAATTTAGTCTCATTTGTTGTTTATTTAGGTTCTGGTCTTTTTCGCGGAAGGAATTTACATACAAACACTCACAGATGTTTCTTTGGCGAGTATCTACATATGGCTCCCAAATTCATTTTCATTTGTGATCTGAAATATTAAGTCAATCGGGCAATTTGGTACAGATGACAGTCGGCTAAGTATGTGGAGTACAAAAAAATCACTTACGCTCTGATTTATGATCATAACAAAAAATTTAACAAAATTTATGTGGGAGCATCTTGTTCTTTTTTATTTTGGTTAAGTAATAGCCAATTTTCTTGTATACATTGGATAACAGAGGCTAATACATATTTGAATTTGGAAATCTTCTATATTAATCCTCCTATACCAAGTCAATTTTAAAACATTTGGTATCAGGTAGGAGGAATTATCTCTCGTGTTTTTTATATTTAAACACAATTATTGTTAGAATGATATAAAAGTGATAACATTTTAAGATGTTATAATTTTGAAGGCATTTTTACCAATAACTCTTACTCGATATTATTGCTTCGTTGCAATATGAAATTTGAAAATGTTCATTAATTTTTAATTTTCATTTTTACTCTAATAAGCGTACAGGGGATTCATTCTCGTTGGAACTTTACCACGTTGAGTAGATGGGACGTGAATTAATTGTAAAATTCCCTTATCTTCCTTTTCTCAGCATGAGTTATGTCTTGCATTTTTAGAAGCCTCGGAGGTGTTGCCACAAAATTGTTCCAATCTTTTTAATCTGGTAGGATTTAAAACAATGTGCTACGAGGATTATCTCGTAAGTACACTAAAAATAAAAATATTTACGGAAATAGGCAAACTGGGGCGAAAACTAGTCCCCCTGGTATAAGAAGGTTAAAAGAAATTTACGTAAGTCTATTATAAATTTACATGCCATACATACATCTGCCATACATGGCAAAATTATTGTATATGGTTTAAGAATTGTTATTCATTTACTATGACATGATTATGCGTTATATTTTATATACTCTTGTGACTATATCAAGCCAACTACATGCGAAACATTATCGTGACATACATATTTATCTCAATGTTTTGGTTCCGTTCTGTCCAAGAAACAAATCGGCAAAACAAGTTCATTCACTTTTTGTTGAAAACTATCTTCATGGAAATCTCGAATTAAAAACGTTTTTAGCATGAGGTTGGTTGCAAAGTTCGACAGAATGTTAAAGGGATGCGTTACATATTCTTTTTTTAAGTGTATCAATTTAAAACTATTTTTCATCTGGATGACTTCATCTTATAAGATAATGATCATTATCATAAAACAGACCTGATTTGAATATAGGCCTCCTCTATATATTTCGATCTTTCTATCCATGTTGATGGGAACGTAGCTTTTTGAAGACTGGGAACCGGACAGGGAACATGGAAGTAAAATGTCGCATTGAGCAAGCTCGACAAGCTTTCGTAAAATTCAGGAAAGAACTGACCTGTTCAGAGTTCGATCTTCAACTGAAACTAAGGTTTACTAAGTGCTACGTATGGTCGGTGCTGCTGGACGTAGAGCGCTGGACACTCAAAACGAGGGATATAAACAGATTAGAAGCCTTCGAAATGTGGCTTTAAAAATGCCCTTAAAAGAATCAAGGAAAAATCCGGGCTCCGAAACATAAGGCAATGGACAGGGATTAACGACATACAACCTCTCATAGACATTGCAAGAAATAGAGAGTTAATGGAAAATGTGATCGCTAACATTCATTGGTAAATTTGTATCTGAAGAAGAAGAAGATCCATGTTGAAAGGAACCGTTACATATTATTTTATTTAATTTATCAATTTTAAGATATGTTTCCTCTGAATTGCTTCATTGTATATGTATATCCTCATCATGAATGGTCATATCATCCTAGATATTTAGATCAATTTCTTTGAAGTCGTCGGTCCATCGTGTGTAGTGTGTGGATCTTTTCGTCGAGTTCGCTTATTAACCCCCCCCCCCACCTCCCCAACATTGTGTCTTCTGAAAAAAGCACGCTAAGGCCTAAAAAATGTAACATAATGTTACTCACCGTTAAACTTTTACTCACCGTTTTAGCAAATTGATAACGACCATCTTCGTTATATAAAACCACATTATTTTTATTATACTCTTTAAAAGGATTAAGTTATTAAATCCAAAGCGTGGGTTCATTGCAGGAATTATTATTCTCCAAAACTATTGAAAAAGACTTTGCCCACACGATCGTTACAAAATTTAGATTAATAGTTATTTCTAAAAATATAACAACAGTATTAAATCACATTTTTTAAATGGCACTTCAGGGTGTTTGAAATCGAGTATTACATCCATCAATTTGGTATTTTGTTCCTAAGACATAAATTGCCTACATTTAAGCGATGCTTATTAAGTTGTTCTTTAAGGCAAAATTATTACAAACAAGAAAAAAGAAGAGAGTTTTAACTGTTGGATAGCGTAAGAGTACCTATAACTCTCCCTCTCTAGTTCATTCACTGCTTGTGGAGTATTGGGCATGTATGCGTTTCTTGGCCAAAAGTGAGATTGCTGACTGGCTTCTTCTTCTTCTTTAAGTTCCATCTTCTATCAAAGGTTGGAAATCATCATGACAATGCGGACCCTGTTGACTGCCGCTCTAAATAGCTCTGCACTACTGCATTCCCGTAAGTTCTTAAGCCAGGATGTTCTTCGTCTTCCCACATTTCGCTTTCCTCGAATTTTGCCTTGCAAAATAAGTTGTAATAATGAGTATTTTTGCCCTCTCATCACATGTCCCAAGTACTCAAGTTTTCGTCTTTTGATAGTTAGTATTATTTCCGGTTGATTTCCTATCCTTCTAGTTACTTCCAAGTTCGACATTCTTTGAATCCATGATATTCGTAGGATTCTTCTGTAACACCAAAATTCAAAGGCGACCAACTTATTCAAATGGACTTGTTTCAACGTCCACGCTTCCAAGCCATAAAGAAGAGTAGATAACACGTAACATCGAAGCATCCTTAGGCGTAGTTCTAACCTTATATCCCGACAACAAAGAAACTTTTTAAGTTTAATGAATGATGCACGCGCTATTTCAATACGTGTCTTAATTTCTTTGGTTTGGTCTACATTTGATGTTACCCATGTTCCTAAGAATTTGTAGTTATCCACACTCTCAATCACAGTATCTTCAATAGTTAATTGGATGTTTACGTGTGCTGATTTAGTTATGATCATGCATTTAGTTTTCTTTAAATTCATCTTCAGTCCGTACTCATGACAGCGTTCATTAAGGCGTTGCATTACGTTCTGTAAAGCATTGTTGTTATCTGTTATTATTACTGTATCGTCTGTAAAACATAAGTTGTTCAAAACTTCTCCATTGATAGATATACCTTCTATTGAATCTGAGAGCGCTTCTTGAAATACCGCTTCACTGTAGACATTGAAAAGTAGTACAGACAGCACGCAACCCTGACGGACTCCTCTCTGTATTTTGATATCTTGGGCGTCCTGGTTGTCAACTCTTACCTTGGCAGTTTGATTCCAATATATATTAGAAATAATTTTCATGTCACGACTGTCAATATTTTTGCTTTTTAATATATCTACAAGCTTTTTATTTTGAACTTCATCAAATGCCTTTTCAAAGTCTACAAAACATAAGTACATATCCTGATTCATGTCCATGCATCTCTGGGCCAGCACATTCAAGCCGAACAAAGCATCTGGCTGGGTTAGCATATCTTCTTTCTTGTTTATTGTCTGGATAAACTAGTTCCTTGCGTTTTCTTCTATTTCTTGCTCTGTTTTTGACTTCACCCCATCTTAGGTCCAATTTTTTCGTTTTCGTTGTAGTTCTTTTCCAGCTGTTGTCTGGTCTTTTGATTTGATTTCTTTGATGTTTCCTCAAAGTATGGCTAATACAATAAAAAATGTATTTTTGGTCACTCTCTTTGCCGATTGGTGCTTTTTCGTGCGGTGAGGTGAGAGAAAGGGTCGATAATAAATTAATAATAACATAAAAATGTTAAGAACATGATAAATTGATTTGAAATCATTTGAATAAAAAGTATACAAGATGAACACTATGTATTATTCAATTTCTGCACATGGCCCTTCCTATTCTTCATTCTTTTCTTTTGCCTTTCTTGGTTTAATTTTCTCTTTTTCTTTTTATAATTTTGTATGTTTTCTGGGGATTGGGTGTTTATACTTTTCTTGCATAGAATTTTATTTTCTTTAATATATTTTTTTGGTTTTTTCTTACTTTTACTTTGTGTTGGGATTTATTTTATGGAATTCTCTCAAAACTTCCGAATACGGCCGGTTTGCGCTCGACCGTTTTGCGCCCTTACCTGAAATCGACGGGTTTGCGCTTTGCAATTTACATAATAGAAATATCTAACTACTACAGTTTCCCTAATCGGCCGATTTGCGTTCTCTTGCAATATAATTATAATTTCATTCTACAATAATAGTCTGGTGAACCTACCTGACTCAAAATCTGTGGGGAAGGAGGAAGACCCAACCCTTCGGTCCTAACTTAACTTTCGGGTATTTCCGTCTTTAGACATTAATTTTCGTAATATTATCAAGAACCACATACTTCAGTGAGATATTAAATTAAATTTAAATGTTAAAATAAAAGCTTATCGCAATTTTTACATATCTACAGGCTACAAGCAAGTAATTAAAACAAAATTATCCATGTTTCTATATGTGTTTCTATAATGAGAATTATAAAAAAAAAATAGGCATTGAAATCTAAAAACCGAGATTTTTTTAGCATTATAAAGTGAGTACAAAGACATAAGATCTTCTTGTGTTTCCACCTTCCAATTGCTGTGCATATCATCTACACTATATCCATTTTTTTTATAGTTTTATGATTTTTTAAAACTAATTTTACTAGCCTAACCGTTACCTGATCGTTATGGTAGAATAAAATTAAACGTCGCGGTCAATTACAAGAGAGCCCAAAACGGTCGATATAAGAAAATAATTAGCTATACATCTCCATTAAGAAAGTGTTAGAGCGCAAACCGGCCCATTTCAGGTAAGGGCGCAAAACGGTCGAGCGCATACCGGCCGACACCAAAACTTCCAATGCTGCCTCCGTTTTCTGATCAAGTTTCCTTTGGTAAAGATCCTTTATATATTTTTGTCTTTCAATAAATGTACGATGAACTTAATTTCCTCTTCTTTCCCTTCATTTTTTACTTGGCGTTTCTTCTTCTTTCTAGCTTGTGTATTCAACGTATGGGCAAAACATTTTTGAAATTGTTAAGAGGTGGTTAGTGCCACATTCGGCTCCTCACTTTACTCATTTATCTTGATAGTACTACTCTTCTTGACATTTAAAATTGCCGTTTTACACAGCTTAATTAGTCTTTCTTCATTAACATTTTTTAATTGTCAACGTGAACATTATGGAATATATGATAATATAGTATACAGGTGGCAAAAATCTTACCTTTTTGCAAAACCGAAGTGGGAGGCAGACAGAGTGGGAGAGAGGGAACGAGAGAGAGAGAGAGAAAAAGAGAGGGAGAGAAATAGAGCAGGGGCAG
The DNA here is from genome assembly GCF_917563875.1 of Diabrotica virgifera virgifera. Taxonomy (NCBI): domain Eukaryota; kingdom Metazoa; phylum Arthropoda; class Insecta; order Coleoptera; family Chrysomelidae; genus Diabrotica; species Diabrotica virgifera. The sequence goes on along the minus strand of NC_065443.1, from coordinate 12,111,895 downwards.
TGTCCTGTGGAATATTACAATAGCTTTCTTCTTGTTACATTAGTTATTTTTATTAACATAACCAACTGAAACTCTTTATTCTCTAAACTATCCACCATACTCTTGTCAAAATTTAATTCATCAGGGCACTTACTTCAACGATACTAAAATGACATAATTAAAACCCATTTGTTTTGTGTCCTCTTTAAGAGTTTTAGTCCAACTGTTGAGATAACGAGTCCCATCCTCTGCCCTGTGAAAGGCGGTCAACTGATTAGAGTTTATCACTTTTTAATTATTTGACGGCATCCACAACAAATCGTCCATTCATATTAAAAGTTGTTTATAAAATTTCATGTTGTGACCTGTAATTTCTTTAATAAAGAAGATATTATCGATGGATTACGACCGAGAATGGAAATGGATGGAACTCATGCGAACCTGTACAGTGGCGGGGCTAAATATTCCTTAATTATAATATACAAAAAATAATGTAACACTGGGCTGTGCGCTGTGTTAATAAGAGCCCTCCATAAGAGTTCATGTATTAGGGAAACATAGAGAAAAGGCTGAATAAGCGAAATTTTCCAAAATTCTGGGCAATGCATTCCATAATAACTCATCTATTACAGATAGATAGAGCTAGTCGAAAAAGGGTAAATTTTTCCCAGATTCTTAGGAATAAACGCCCTCCATAACATTTTATGTATTAGGGGAGATATAGATAATCATAAAAGGCAAATTTGTCCAATTTCAGCAGCCAATGTATCAAACAGAGATAGGATAGCTCAAAAAGTCTAACTTTTCTTTTCACAGATTCTGGGGAATAATTTTTACCATAAGAACCTATGTAATAGGCAAATATAGAGATAGCCAATAAAGACTAAATTTCTCCATATTTTAAGGAATAAGCAGACCTTATTATTTATTATAAGAGCTCATCTATTAGAGAAAGTTAGAGATAGTCGAAAAAGGCTAAACTTCTTCAAATCCTGATGAACAACGCACTAAATGATCCCATTTATTCAAGAGATATATAAATATTCTAAAAGGGCTAGGTTTACTTTTTGCAGAGAAAGGATAGCTCGAAAAGGCTAAACTTTCATCGATTCCAAAAGCCTGTTTCCAAAAGTCAAAAGAAACACATTTCATAAGAGCTCATACATTAGATAAATATATAGATAACTGAAAAATACTAGGTTTCCACCAAATCAGAAGAATAAACGCGCATTATTAGAACTCATATATATTAGAGAAAAGTATAAAAAGCATTAAAATGCTAAATTTGTCCAGATTACTGAAGCGCACTTCATAAAAGTCTATCTTAAAGAAAGAGATCAAATCTCCTGAAAAGGCTAAGTTTCTCCAAATTCTGGGGATAAGCGTAATATCTAAAAACCCATCTATAAGAAATATACACAACTTGAAAAATCTACATTTTCCCAGTTTCAGAAGAATAAGTGCACACTAAAGGGTAGACACCCATGTACTAGGCAGAGATAGAAATTAAGATCATATTAACTATTGTGGTACCATTTTGACATAATTTGAATAAATAAATTTGAATTTTAGGTGTCGTTGTATCCATCCCTCTCCTTTGTTTCCAACGACAACTCATATCTCATGATCCAATCCGCCGTTTGATAGCTGTGAGATTAAGGTGACTTTGGCATGATCCGCTGACGATACAGCCGTTCTTGCAAAAAACTGACCAGATCTCTATTCTTAAGAAGGTCCTGAAGTGTTATGTGTGGTTTATTCCATTATATGGTTGTAAGACATAGACATTAAACACTACAATGCTAAACAAACTAGAAGCATTCGAATTGTGATACTATCGAACGATCCTAAAAATATCATGATATTTGCATACTTCCAATGAAGATGTTCTTAAAATGATAAATTCAGAAGGACTGGCCATGAACATCATAGAGGAGAAAAGCAGAATAGTTCTAGCATATAATTAGAAGACCCAAATACTATCTACTTCGTCTTATAATACAATGAAAAGTGGAAGAAAGGAGATGGATTGGTCGAAAGAAACTTTCATGGCTTGTAATATTAGGTAATGGTGTGGGTCCATAGTCGAAGAATTATTTCATGCAGCAGTCGATAGAGAAATGTATCAGGAAATTGTAAGCATGATGACGGCTAACGGTGGAATACCGACACGACACCTAACAAAAAAGAAGAAGATATGCCCCTGCCCTTTCTAAAGAATTCTCATTCTTCGTGATTCAGTGCGCGGATCAGGAGGTAATGGGGGAGGTTCTATCGAATTTGCTATGTTAGACCTTGGAACTGGTGAAATTTCCTCAGAATCTGAGTACATTTAACTTTTTCAGACTATCTAAACTTTTTTCTAAGATATTGGGTCCTATAGTGTGCCTTGTCCATAAACTCCTTAAGTCAGAGAAATGATCTATAAGGTCTGAAAAGATCTACTCTAAAGACCCATTGAAATAATGGCATAGGTATGTATGTTTCACTTCCATTTATTGTAAATTGTAATATCATTAAGAATATGTAACATAATCGAAACCCAAAAAGAAGAAGAAGAAGAAGAGTATAATATCTGTATTCACTAAGCAATAAAATCTAAATATGTAAATCACATAATGTTCTTTTTACAAAAACTGTCGTTTTTAATATTCAAAAGATTTGTTTAACTTTGAGCCATCAAAATTTAAATTCGAAAATTAACATTTGCTAAAAACTTACCTAAATCGTTCAAAGTAGGCTTTGCAACATAAAAATCAACTCACCTGAAACAAAAATATATATTATATCATAAATTCCTCGAACACAACAGTCCAAAAATTAGTTAAAAATATTTAAAAAATCGAATTCATCGATTTATTTATTTTCAGTCTATTCTCCTTTTCTACGTTACGCTACGCTACTGCTCAGGCATTATAACAAATCTATTTCATTGTTTTTTATTGGGAGATTAAAGTTTTCGTGATCAATTTGGTTGAATGGGACTTATCAGAAGTGCAACAGGTCGTGAGTGGGAGACAATTAAGTAGTCAATTAGAGTGAAAGGGTTCGAGATAAGATTAACCACAGATTAAGACATTTTTCGATTAAAATGAAAATTTTTGATACTGTGTACAAAGCATTTCTTTTTATTTATGATCTTTAATCAAAACTAAAGACCAATTATTATATTTTAGGTAGGTATATGGATTATCTGATGAAGACGGTTTTGGCGTATACTAAAGCAACAAAACGGCGTTCAATTAAATATGAAACAATCTCTCTCTCTCTCTCTCTCTCTCTCTCTCTCTCTCTCTCTCTCTCTCTCTCTCTCTCTCTCTCTCTTTCTCTCTCTCTCTATCTCTCTCTTATTCTTTCTTTTATTTCCTCTGTAAATCTTTCCATTCCTCTCTATTTCTCGCTATCTGTTTGATCTCTCTCCATCTCAGGCCAATTATTTCATGATCTCTTGTTACAGTTAGTTCTTCTCCAGCTTTTATTCGGTCTTTCTCTTCGTTTTCTTCCGTCTGGTTGGTATTTAAATGGTTTGTATGGTTATTTGAATGGTTATATTATTTTTTTCCTAACGATTTATTTATCAAGGTTTGTTATTTTTTGGTGGTTGTTTCTCCTGTCTATTTATTTTAATTTTAGTTTCGTGGCTGTTGTTTTTTAAGTTTCGTTGTTTCTGTATTTATCTTAGGACCCGTTGCGTTGGAGTATTTTGCATGCTTGTCAATCTTCTTCTTCATATGACTGCTATGTTCGGTTAGGAGACAAATGTCGCCTGGGAACTCCAAATTCTCCAACTAGTTGTACAAGTTCCACCTAATACCTGTTTTTTATCGCTTATTCCATCTAATACACGATCCAATCCGTTATGATTAGGAATAGCGGAAACAGTACGCATCATTGTTTAACTCCGCTTTGTATAGCTACATATTCTACCATTTCTCCCACATGATTCAGTCTGGCCCTTGTAGAATAATCTGATTAGTTTGATGTATTTCATTATACATAAAGATATAGTTTCAGAATCTTAAACATTACATTTCTTTGTCAGCTTGTTCCAAGATAATTCTTAAAGCTTGGTTGCTTCTTAGTTCTTTGTCTAGCTCTGGCTTCACTCTGTTTATATATGATCTTGGGCATTACTCTGGATCTGGCGCTCAGCAGTGTTATTGCTCACCAATTCTGGCATTTACTTAGATCGCCCTTTTTTGGTATCTTCACGATTACCTACACCCTCGTTCCATTCCTTTTGTGTCTCCTCGTCGGCCCATATCTTTGAGTTTGTGTAACAGTTCTGCTGATTCATTTGCTTGGGCATTTATTAAATGTATCGGTAAGCTGTCACTTCCAGCGGCTTTGCCATTATTTAGTTGTTGTGTCAGTGCGTTTTGCATTTCTTCTTTCGTAATTTTATCTGTGCTACCATTTTACTTCTGTATTTCATTTTCTTGTACCTACGTATTTCATTTCTTGCATGTATTACATGTACCTGTCTTGTCTAACAGGTAGGTTAGACAAAAAGTTGCAAAATTGAAATGGTGATTTGCCGGACACAATATAAGACAAAAAGAAGACCGATGGAACAAAATTCTTACAAATTGGAGACCTGGGAATATAAAGGAAGCAGAGGAGGCCCCAAATGAGAAGGGAAGATGATATCAAGAAGCATGTGGGCTCTAGGTGGATGACTGTAACGACATACAGAGAAGAATTGAAAAGGATTGTGATTCCAAGATCCAAAAAGGATCCAAAGATGGACCGAAAAAGATTAATTAGATACAAGATAGATAGATTACATGTAGAATAGAATAGAAATATGCTTTATTGTCACTGAAATTTTTTACAATTTTATGGACAAAGCTTACATACAGCCAAAAGAAAAATAATACCAATAACAAATACAACCACAATTTCCTAAAATTAGATAAATTAGATAAATGTACCTATTGGATGTATTTCTTCGAAGTGTTTTTTCCATCTTTGTATTATTTAATGTTCTGCTTTAATTATATTACTTTGTACTTGATTTGTTCATTAAAACTAACTAAAACAATTTTATTAGTTAATTATTATGAAACTTTTTTAAGTTTTAAAAATTGTAACTTTCGGTACGTTAACTCATCTTTGAACCTTTCTAAACGTCTTAATCTGATTTCAACATCATTAGAAACGTGTCTGTCGTAACAAGAACGTTAAATGAATAAAATAAATGTAAAATGTCTAAACGTCTTCAGTAACAAGCACCATTTTCCTCTCATTTCGATAAAGTTAGTTTGGGAGCAGAAATAATCAAATAGTTGAATCTCATTAAGTCACTTCTGTAAACATTAGGGATATTTTTCAGCCGCCACGGTGCATTCCTTCGTTACTCTCGAAAAGTAAACACAAGAAGTAAAAATACACGCTTTCTTATTTATAGGTGAAAACACATGTACCCGCAAGAAAAGCTATCCCTAGAAGAAAAACTGTATCAATGACCTGTTTTGTTATTATATTGTGTTTCTTATTCAATACCCCAGACTATCTGTGAAAAAATCATCGATTTCAGGTACAAATGAGGCGTTGAGCGCAAAAGTGGCCCAAGCCCAAAATATTCAACTTGGAGAAAATCGCAAAAGAAATTTTGCTCTTTTTTTAAATGCAAATTAATGTTTCTTAAACTTAAATTGTATCATTTATTTTTTATGTTTGTATGTAAAATGATGTTAGGGCCACTTTTGCGCTCAACGCCTCAAATTTTATGCAGGTTTTTAAAGATTCTAGCTGATGACAAATCCTTGAAAACGTATATACAGTTATTACAGACCAAACATAAAGAACTATCCGAACTCTCCGTTTTTTTTTTAGAAGAATGGAACTTCAAATGAATGAAACCTGCTGGAAAAATTTGCAATATCTCGCTTCTATGGCAAGCACAATATTCATTTTTTACGATGGGAACAGGGAAAGTAGACTATGCGATAAAACTTTGTTAATTTTAAGCGACAATACGCTATAATATGGTAAAGACAACACAGAACTTAAAGGTATGTATTATATAGCAATTTAATTCATGTAACATACCTTACTCATGGTCGTACCTTTGCAAGGGAAGAAATAATAGGAAATTTTACACGATATCACCAGATCGGACCCTTGTTTAGAAGCAGCATTATTTTTATGCGGAATATTTTTAACGAATAAAAAGTTTTGTTACAGAACTAACAGATTTCACTTCAGCAGCTCTGGAGAAATGTGAACACCTTGTTCAATTAATTAATTTACCTTAGAATCTGGCATACAGAAGCCTAAATTTATTGTTGAGGACATAAAAAAACTTGAAAAATAAAATTTGACTTTTGTGAATCAGTGAATTTGATTTTTATTAATTTATTTATTTTTTTTGTATATTAATTTTGTATATATTAAAATATATAAATGTCAAAATTGTACTTCACTCTTACCGCAGTTTTAATCTATATAAAAATACATTTTAAATAATACTATGACAGTCCCGGCGCTAGGGTATACGTTGCCCGCCTGCAAAACTAGCATAGGCGCACTTCAGTTTTATAATTGGCACATTAAAAAATCAGACAATCAGAGTCATGTCTATACAAAAAGAAGAAGAAGAGAAGAAGTTTTATAATTTGACCCAGATATATACAGGGTGTCCAGAAACTCTCCCTATAAACGAAGACTGGAGATTCCTCAGATAATTTTAAGACAAATTAACCCAATTCACCTGGTCCGAAAATGCTTTCTAAGGAAGCTAGAGCTCTTTAAAGATGGCGTCTTGTAATTACTTTTTTTAGATGTATAATCTTGAACTTGTTCTATTTCAGCTTGTCCGATCCTCATTTTGATGTCCTCATCTGTATTTGTTATTATTTTGGTCTTGCTGTAATTCATATTAAGGCTTATGTTTCCAGCTTCTATGCCCAGTTCTTCTTTTTTAGAACAATTCATCTTTTTTTAGACGGTTCAAGCGTTGTCCACAAATGTTTATAACTTTTTCTTCCCATTCTAATCTTTTAAAAATACCTTCTGGAGCCCGATTGAAAAGTTTCGGTGATATTGTGTCACGTTTCTCACCCCTCTATTTATTTGTATTGATTTTGTTCCTTCATATACTTTAATTGTTGTTTTGGCTTCCTTGTTACATTATATTAGTTATTATTACATAAAAAAATGTTTATTTAACAAATAAACATTGCTTTTCACTTAAATTAAATGTTCAAACTGCCAAGAAGCAGCTTGAATATTGAATTTAAGCGAAGAACAATGTTTACTAATAAACTAAACTTAATTTTTTTATTTTTTGTCAGCAGTAAAATCTGTATATCTGTGGTCAATTCTGCTATTAATCAAAGAACTTTTTACTGCATAATGTTCGATGCTGTCGAAAGCCTTTTCGAAATCTATATCTGCGTATTTGCGTATATTACGTATATTCTTTAAACATGTTTGCATTTGAGCGCTAATTTTTTTTTTGTGTTAAGTTTTTTGTTTGCACCTATTTTGGTCTCTAGTGATATTAAGTTATCCTTATTCTGAACTGCGAAAAGATATAATTTGGTCAATACGTAACTGTCATTTTAGAGAGATACAAATGCATTGTTTTTATTTGTTAATTAGTACTGGGTTTGTAATGTCTTAAACCCGCATTGGAAACTCAGAAGTATTCACTAAATCAATTAATCCAAGCGAGACATGTTACACTCAAATTTATCTCAAGAATCTAGACCAATGTTTACTTACAACCGCTGGTAACTAAATAAATTATTATAGGTCTGGATCCCGCGTACCAAAAAAAGTTTTCTAATAGCTATGATGAAAATTTGCTTAAGGGCAGCCAAAGTCCGAAAATTGAATTTTTTAAGTTTTTTTGGGTTATTATTGAAAATTATTCTCTCTTCTCAACGATATATAACAAACACATTATAGTAGAAAATATCAATGACTACAAAATTATTTGTTTTTGAACATCCGCACTCAACTTGGAGTGTACCGGTCACCGGCAAAACCATGATGATCCAAAGGGGGGAGGGGTTAAAACTCCTGGAGGGTCTCTGGGGGGTATGGATTAAGCTCAAAGTACATCCCAATGGGAGGTTATAACCCCCAAAACCCTTCTTGATTACGCCACTGGTATTGGTAGCTTTCTTTATAGCCCATTAGAGTGTTTTATATTTTTGCAATTTCCCAAATACTAGGTTTTTTAAATTTTGATGTCAAATATCTCTGGATCCTTAGATGATAGAAGGTCCAAATTTTCACAGTAGTTGTAGATAGATAATATCAAGTCCCGCGTAAAGTTTTATTGAAAAGTGTATAAAAACAAGTAAAATAAAAAATAAAATCTACACATTTTTGGGTTTTTTTTGTACGAGTATTTTCAAAAATTTTAAAATAAATGTTACCTTCACTGTAACTTTACAAAAATCTACGCGGGACTAAACAATACATCTAGTTTCAAAATAAAACAAAAATTAGGTCTCTAAGTACTTTGGTTACAGAGCTATGTGACATAATGTTAACATTGTCGTTAAATGGGACTTCGGGTGCACTTAACGGTGTCTAGTCGGACAAACTTTAATGTATGGGAACACTGGAACAGTGAAAGTTTTAATCGTGGAACGTGATATTAATTCTGGAACTTGTCATTCTGATAAGTTTATGATTGTGAAAACTAGCAGGTTGTTTTTAAGTTTATTCAATTGTAAACTTTACCTAATATATGAAAAAATGTTTGTCCGACAAATATATTTTAATAAGTCCGACACGTAGAACATTTCAAATGACAGGAATTATGTTGGTGATAAATAGCAGTGTGATTTTTGCATGAGAGTTTAATGAAAGGGTAACAAATCAATTGAAAGTTCTGTTTGACAAAATACATGTGACGTTTTCGTAGTCTGACGTTCGTAACCTGTAACCTGTTCCACAATTAAAACTTCCCCTGTACTCTGGGCTTATTAGCAAAATACAAGGAAAAGTTATTTACCAGCAATTTTATTGCTGGAATCGAATCTTATTATTGTATGTATTAATAATATAGGTATGCAAAATCTGCAGATAGTGTGCTACTTTTTTTATAAACAAAATGGCGCCCGAAAATCGTGTATTTTTCAATTTTTGCTCTATAACTCCAAAGATTTTAACTTAACACCAAAATCACCCAAATAGAAATTCACCGCAATTAAATTCTGCATAGAGACGTGTTTTTCCCGATTCACTTCAACGAAAACTTTCTGCGGAAAAAGCGGGTTTTTCCAACAAAATCTTTAATTTTCAACTAAAATTTTAGATAAGTAATTGTTAATCAATAATTAAATAACTTGGTAGTGTAAAAGACCTTTTCTTATAGATTATAATTCCAGAAGCCGATGGAAATTGAATCAACAGTTTAGCAACAATTGAATTTTTAACTAAAAATTTACGCTATAATAACGACAATAATTATGATGCGTAAGAATAACTATGATGTTTTCATAAAAAGACACTATACGTATCTAATGTACTTTACAGAATTGAAATTGGACTATTGAAGCGGCCTCAGGAATATTTTAAAATTATAAACAATTTTTTGGCTTATAAACAAATAGAATATCTCGGGAAATATTAAACTAAATTAAATTGTGAAAACGGTATTCGAAAATACGGTATTCGAAAATCAGCAGCAGGACGCTTCTTTTAAAAGAAAAAACGTTTAATTACGACGAGTGGTTCCTGAGATACAACCGGTGAAAGTTGACCGGAATTTACGGCAAAGATATAAACAATAGGATCATAATTTTCAAACCATCACCTTTTTATTTTTGTCCTCTTTCTCCACACCGATTTTCATATCCTTAAAATACTCATAACATATATTATTATAATAAAAACTATCGATAATACGTGTGAAAATTGCCAAAAATAGCAAAATTCCAATCAAAAATTAGGTTGGAGAAAATGTAACCCTCAAAGTTCAAAATCGGTATAAGTTAAAAAAATGCATTTTCTCGGCTTCCCATGGAGCAATTTCCTCCATTCTTTTTTTGTTCCCTAATAACTCGAGTAGAGCCATCGAACTAACTCATTATTAAATGTCAAACTTGCTTTTGTTTTGTTATAATAGATTAATTTATTTATAAGAACAGAAAACTACATATTTTTTCCAGTTGTAGGCTTTTTTTTAGATAAACTTACTACAAGTGTACCTTTTAAAGTTAAAAACATAAATATTCTCATTTGAAAGCTGTATAATTATTTAAACAATTTTTATTTAAACAAGTTAAAATTTTGTGTTATAATAAATAAATAAATTTATTATAACAAAACAAAAGCAAGTCTGACATTTAATAATGCGTTAGTTCGATGGCTCTACTCGAGTTAATTGGGAACAAAAAAAGAATGAAGGAAATTGCTCCATGGGAAGCCGAGAAAATGCATTTTTTTAACGTATACCGATTTTGAACTTTGAGGGTTACATTTTCTCCAACCTAATTTTTGATTGGAATTTTGCTATTTTTGGCAATTTTCACACGTATTATCGATAGTTTTTATTATAATAATATATGTTATGAGTATTTTAAGGATATAAAAATTGGTGTGGAGAAAAAGGACAAAAATAAAAAGGTGAAGGTTTGAAAATTATGATCCTATTGTTTATATCTTTGCCGTAAATTCCGGTCAACTTTCACCGGTTGTATCTCAGGAACCACTCGTCGTAATTAAACTTTTTTCTTTTAAAATAAGCGTCCTGCCGCTGTTTTTCGAATACCCTATTCACAATTTAATTTAATGTAATATTTCCCGAGATATTCTATTTGTTTATAAGCCAAAAAATTGTTTATAATTTTAAAATATTTCTGAGGCCGCTTAAATAGTCCAATTTCAATTCTGTAAAGTACATTAGATAGGTATAGTGTCTTTTTATGAAAAAATCATAAGTATTCTTATGCATCATAATTATTGTCGTTATTATAGCGACCGTAAATTTTTAATTAACAATTCAATTGTTGCTAAACTGTTCATTCAATTTCCATCGGCTTATGGAATTATAGTCTATACAAAAAGGGCTTTTAAAGTACCAAGTTATTTAATTATTGATTAACAATTACTTATCTAAAAGTTTAGTTGAAAATTAAAGATTTTGTTGGAAAAACCCGCTTTTTCCGGGAAAAGTTTTCGTCGAAGTAAATCGGAAAAAACACGTCTCTATGCAGAATTTAATTGCGGTGAATTTTTATTTGAGTGTTTTTGGTGTAAAGTTAAAATCTTTGGAGTTATAGAGCAAAAATTGAAAAAAACACGATTTTCGGGCGCCATTTTGTTTATAAAAAAAGTAGCACACTATCTGCGGACTTTGCATACCTATATTATTAATATACACAATAATAAGATTAATAGCTGGTAAATAACTTTTCCCCAAAATGGCCTATTCTCCGATAATCAGCCCAGACTACTGTTCCAGTGTTCCCATACGTCAAAGTTTGTCCGACTAGACACTGTTAAGCTATTAACAACTTGTCAGCTTGCTATTAATAAACTTTTTTTTTTGTGCGCGGGATCCAGGCCTATTATATTTATTGTGGTTTATGGTTAATACCTGTGACGTCATCGTCCAACACATGTCAGTCGGTGCTTTGTTTCAGGATGACATAACTCCTGCACTTTTTTAGAATATGATTAAATGTTTACAGTATGCGTATTTACACAACCATATGGTCGTGCGTGGGGAAAGATTTCTTCTGTCGGGAGTCGCATTGCATGAAAAAAAGTGGGACAGGCGACAAAAAAAAATTGCAATGGATTTTGATTAGATTTGCGGCTCATTGTTGTGACGCCGTTTCTTCTGGTGTGGGTGTAGATGTTCTAGGTCGTGCAGTAGGAAAAAAAATCATTACTGACCTTTCTAGTTTAACTATTCATACTGGAGATGTCATTAGCGAAATCCTTCAAATAGAGATGGGCCAAATATGTTAATTTGTATATTCTATAAATATTATAGAATGGGGACTAATCTAATAATAATATGGAGATGGCGGAAAAAAATTTAATTTGAGAAAGCTATAAAATACGACTTGTTTTAGTACCTACTAGTTTAGTCATAACACTGAATGACAAGACAGACATACATATAGATATGTAGTTTATTGGTCATAATAACTTTTACAAGTCAACTATAAATATATACGTAACTAAATATAAATAAGGAAGTCAATAGTCCAATACATTGTCAAAAACAAAGACAACAGACAGATAACAGTCACAATAGATCAAAATTGGCAGAGAAATACGTGTGCAATTTAGAAAGGTGACAGTTTACATATACAGTGATTTCATAAGCAAATAAAACAGCAATGTTAACTCGCTCATTTGGAGAGCATACTAGGTCAATAATAGGTATAAATGAGAAATCATAATGGATCCAAAAGCGAGCCTTATGGGAACCATACATCAGATATTCTTTTGAGAATTACTCTGGTTGAAGTGAACATCCTGATCACGATTAGACAGATACGAACCAATTAGTTGAATAGCATTGCGATGAAAATTATAATAAAAAAATCTTCATAGCAGAATACGATGTGTGTCTCAATCAAAAGCCTTAGTGAGATCTGGAAAGGATGCAAGAGGGTCAAGATATTTTTCAAACCCTTCCAAAATATCGCTAATAAAATGATCAATAGCTAAAGTTGTTGTTTTATTTTTCCGTAGTCCATACTGGTTCATAACCAATAGTTTATAAGATTCAAAATGTAGATTAATTTTATTTTTTTAAATTCGTTCATAAACTTTTGATAAGATGGGCAACAAAGATAAGGGTTGATAATTGTTGCTTGCACCAATAGAGCCTTTATTCTTAAACAGAGTTATTATCTTTGCAGTTTTGAAAACTTTAGGATAAGTAGTATTACAAGGTAGTGATTGTTTTATTAAAGTTACTAGAGGTTGGACAATTATATTTTTATTAGTCTTAATAAAATTTTTATTAGTCTTAATATTAATAATTTTTGTGTTAAATGCGTCAGGATTTTTGCTATTACCATTTTTTAATTCTAAAATTGCTAAGTCAATATCACTAAAATTTACTGGCTAAAATCTTAAATTTTATAGGTTTTTGTATAGTGAACTACCTATATATTAGTCCATCTAATCTGTTTTTGTTAAAGCTGAAAAATCAATATTGACACTTCCGTCAATTTGACCTTACTCATATAGAAAAAAAGATTCCTCTGCCCGAGAGCAGTTTAAACAAGCCATTGCATCAGAGTACAAACAATGCTCTTATTAACAGTTATGTTTAAAAATAGCCGTTGGATTCTATATATCGTTTTACGATTTCCGAGGCGTTTTTAAGTCAGTACATTCATTCGAAATATTGCAAATAGTTAGTCATTGCCAAAAATAAAGTATTTGATCAAAAAAGTCGTAAAATTTAGACATACAGTTCAGCCATTAATCGTATACGAACCAGTGCCGGTTTAACACAGTCTGCCGCCCGGTGCTGATACGGATGCCGCGCCCAGGCTCAAAAATATTTCTTAACTTTATTTCAATTAATAATTAAAACCGGTATAATTTGACTTAAACTTTCAATTGCTGTCAGCAGAATTGCTATTTTATTTTTTAATCAAACGTTATTCGCGTTCAAAAATTGCAATTTCTCGATTTTTTGAAAGTTCCACCGCGTTTATCTCGAAGACTATGCATCCTACGAAAAAACTTGTAAGAACATTTTTTGCTTAGAATTACCCAAGAAATACAAAAAAATGTTTTATTTTGCGAAAAATCGATTTTGTGTAATTCCTCAAGTTCTTTGTTTATAACAATCTTATCGACATCCGGATCAACTGTTACCCAAAAAATTCGTGTTCTACGGGTCAAAATACATAAAAAAACTTGGGTAAGTCCATCTAAATAAAGGAGCCCGTAGCACCCCCTCCTGGACACAGCACTAATTTGTTTATAAGCCAAAAAATTGTTTATAACTTTAAAACATTGCTGAGGCTGCTTAAATAATCCGATTTCAATTCTGTAAAGTGCATTAGATAGGTGAAGTACTTCTTTATATGTAAAAAAATTGACAAATCTTTGTATGTTCTAGTTTTTGTTGTGCAATATTTTAAAAAATTTTAATTTTTTAAAAAAAGTTTAGATTGCAAAATTATTATGCAAAATCTAGTAAGTTAATTTTAATGAAATTTGGTGTACGGTCTTAGCACATTAAAAAAATTTTCTAAGCGAATTAGGAAGGTTCCAAATGTAACCTAAGTGATGGAAAATAATTGAATAAGGACAGGTTTGTTTTGCCCCCTTATTTTATATTTATTGCTATTTTGAAGCAAGGGTGATAAATTAAGACATTTTTAACAAATCGCATCTGATAGAAAATTGAATTATCTTTGTTTTATTCCTATAGAACTTTGTTCTAAAATGAATAGTTTTTAAGTTTTAAGCAAAAAAAGTATAAAAAACGAAAAAGTTTTGAAATTTTTAAATATTTTATTTTTTTATTAATGTTCCGGGCATACTTGAGAAGGAGCATAAATTAATTATTATTAACGAAGTTATCACCTAACTTTATCCGCAAAAATCTGAATGCCACCTCTCACATCCACCTAAAAACAGATTCTTACTGGTCTAATTATATTCTTAAACGCTGTAAAATGATATAATTTTACGGCGCGCGGCATGTTTGTACGTTATCTGACATTTAGATAACATAAACTGAACACAGTGCATAAACCATATAGGTACGTCGACGTTAATAATAATTATTTATTTATAAATTATTGTTAAGTTTTCAAGTTAATGATAAACCAGAAAAATTTTTATTATTATATCATGTGGATTTGTATGCAAATTTTATTTTACCATAATCATATAATTTCGGAACAGCACGCGCTTCGCGCGTACCGCCCTAGAACCTTCAACCGCCCGGTGCTACAGCACCCAAAAGACCCCTGGTTAAACCGGCGCTGATACGAACATTGGGTTCAGTGTATTGGCTGATTTCTCGGATAGTAATTAGAATTCTTAAATAAAGAACTATCAGACACTTTTGTCAAAGTATAAAACAGTCAGGAGCTGTAGTCAAGATCCACAAAAATGAAGATAGAAGAAAAACAATAAAAAAACGCGTGGCCCTTGAGGAGTGCCGATATAAGTAAATACTTCTATAGCGCGTTCAGTGCCGGATTAACCATTAGGCAAAGTAGGCAGTTGCCTAGGGGCCTCGCTGCCAAAGGGAGCCTCGCAGGGCCCAAAAGAATAACTAGAATTAAATAAAAACTATAAATCATATTATGTTGAAAAATTCAAATATCGCGCAATACCGCAAGTGGTGGTGCACGTATAAAACTACATTACAATACATACTTTTGTTTACATAGAAAGTCTATTTTGTGAGAATAAATCGCTAATGAATGCCATTTGGTAGAAGGGACAGTCAGGGCTGATTTACCCATTAGGCAATATAGGCAGTTGCCTAGGGCGGCAAATTATGAGAGGGTATATATATAAAAATTAAATATATATAAAAATATATAATATATAAAAATTAAAATCGAATAACATTTAAGTAGGTACATAGTACATCCATCAATGGATTATAAGTGGGCATTCATTTCTAGAAAACAAATTGCATTTTCTTAACACTATTCATTCAAAAAGGACAGAAGTCGTACATTTAGGGATTATTGGGCCGTCGGCAGCACCGCAAAGGCGGCGGGCGCACTGTTCTATATTTCTTTTAAACTGAATCCTTTTGGGTTATTCCTGGTTGACAATTTGCCATTTTCATTGAGAATACCTTAAAAATTGTGCATCTAACGAAAAAACTATATAAAACATTTTTGTAGCTTATGAAAAATCAAAGAGATTCGTTCCTTAATAAGTCTTCTAGTGATAATATAAAAAGAGATATGGTAGGTGAAAAAGAATTTTTTTTTGTGCATGCTCAAATGGGTGTGTTCAACTTAATAACAGAGAAATGGTCGATTTTAAGGGTATAATGCTATGAATATCTTTTGTAAGTACTGCCTGAAAAGACCTTTAAAACGACCGCACTGTTAAATTTCGATTACATTCAAACTAAGCGAGATATGGTGCAACAAAAAAGGATGACTAATTTATTTTAAGATAAAATGCGAAGTATGTATATTTTAACCCCTCATCCACCAGATTTAAATGCATCGTTTTGCTTCTATAATACCTTTTACTATAATGTTATTTCTATGTTCAACAAGTTGGACGGGTTTAAAATGTATGGTTTTTGAAAAAAATAAGATCAAATTATAGAAAGCATTTTTAAATTTTTTTTAAATCTTCCTTTTTCTCTATGTAACTCGAAAATGATAATGAGATACAGTAATGAAAGAAAAATAAAATTGTTATCTAAAAGAAAACCTACATTTTTGTAAGGTATTTTTTTACGTATCTTTTATCACTTTCGAATTACATGGAGAAAAAGAAGATTTTTAAGAAAATTTAAAAATGCGCTCTATAATTTGATCTTATTCTTTTAAAAAACCATTCATTTTAAACCCGTCCAACTTTTTGAATATAGAAATAACACTATAGTAGAAGAAAAACGATGCATTTAAATTCTGGTGGATGAGGGGTTAACTATACTTCTCATTTTTCCTTAAAATACATTAGTCATAAGTTTTTTTGCACCATATCTCGCTTAGTTTGAATGTTACCGACATTTAACCAGTTCTCGTTTTAAAGGTCTTTTCAAGCACTATAAAAGGTATTCGTAGCATTATACCCCTAAAATCGACATTTCTCTGCTATTTTAAGTTGAATACACCGATTTGAGCATGAACCAAAAAAAAATCTTTTTTCACCTACCATCTATTTTTTTTATTGAAACTAGAAGATTTTTGAAAAAATGAATCTCTCTGATTTTTCATAAACTACAAAAATGTTTTATACAGTTTTTTTCGTTAGATGCACAATTTTTATGATATTCCCAAAAAACAGTCTCCGAAAAGTGTCATTTTTTAATGAAAATGGCAAATTTTAACCACGAATAACCCAAAAAGTATTGAGTTTTCAGTAGTAATTGCACAAGAGCTCTAAAATTCTATATTAATTTTAGAGATCGAGTCCAATTTGTTGCCATTATTTCATGAATAAAACCAAAATTTTATTGTAATTTATTTATTTAAGTACAAATTAGTATAATTAAACACACCGTTATTATAAATATTTGACAAGTGAAAGTCATAAATTTTTAAAACATTAATTGTCATTAATGTCACTGAATGTATTTTTTCATAGTAACGAAGGGCATCTGACGTAATATACTTGACGGGAAATAATCAAAAATTATCAGTTTAATTTGTATTTCTGTAGCTTTCTATTGGTCAGAATCTCCTATGAATGAAATAAACACTTTACTTTTTATTTCTGTAGCTTTCTATTTGTCAGCATCTCCTATGAATAAAATAATCAAAAAAAAATTATAAAACAGTTATTGCTTAGAATTAGGTTCTCTGGCCACTTCCGGTGTTAGTTTAATAAAAAACATTTCCACCCCCCGAGAACGGGTGGGAACCACCCCTAAGTTAAAAGCGTCATAGGATATAGCGTTGACTTTGTTTCTTGAGCTATTCCCTACTTACAGTGAAAATATCAAGTAAATTGACGCAGTAGGATGGAATTCGGAGCCAAATACCCTCACTGACTGCACTAATAGGTACATACATCATTCATACATGAATGCATTCACTTAAAGGTTCATTTGGATACCACAATAAAATCACCAATCACAAATAGTTGACATATCTAAATATAAAGAAGAGTGGATTTTAAGATATTTTCCCTAATTTTGATATTGCTTTGCGCATTAATTTGTGCCTCCCAGTTGCCAACCAACCAACGTGTCCGCTGATAGGTCATTTTCGAAAATGTCAAGAATTTAAAATAGTCATGAAAATAATTTGCGATCAAGTATGATCCAAGAACGTCTTAACAATTTGTCGATTTTGTCCATAGAAAGTGACGCAACAAAGGCGATAAATTATGACGACATTATAGTTGATTTTTCCAAAGAAAAATCAAGAAAGAAATATTATGTGATCGAACTGGAATGACAATTTTTATGTATTCTTATTTAAATAAAAAAATCTGCTTGCAATGCAAAAATGGTACATGCTTGAAGGGCGGCTACTAGAGAATTGCCTAGGGCGTCAATTGACCTAAACGCGGCCCTGGGGACAGTACTACAGAGGTAAATAAGAAAAACAGATTCGAGAGTTGAGCAGAAAACGGAAGAAAAAGCTGGAGAGAAAAGATCCTTAAGCAAGATCTAAAACAGAATCAAAACGTATAACTTTGAAATATCATGCAATCATACGAAAATGCAGCAAATATGTCAGGCAAATACAATGGTCTTCAGGATCATTTATCTAAGATTAACAAACTTGTATTTTACATTCCTTGTACCGCACACTCACTTAATTTAGTTGGAGTAAGTGCTGCTTTTTGGTTTGTTCGCGTACAACTTTTTTTCAGCCTCTACGTACCGTTGGGAAGTTATTAGCCCTATAAATGAACGGGAAATTCGGCGATACCGTGTAATTTTCAGGGGCAACTCCGAATTGCATGAAAATTTGGATTTAGGTTCTACTTACCCTCTACTTTAAAGTTGAAATTGTGCCGTTGGTTGCTTTTACTTGGGGGGTGACAGTCACCCCTTCTCGGGGGTGAAAAAACATACGTTCCAGATAAAACCGGAAATGGATAAATTGACTGGTTTTAAGCAACTTTTGTTCTATAGAGTTTTTTACGTAAGTCAATACTTTTTGAGTTATTTGCCATTTAAAATGTTGATTTTTCGACAAAAAAAACTACGTTTTCAGACGGGTTTTCGCAAATAACTCAAAAAGTAAATATTGTCTCGAAAAAAATATCCTTAGCAAAAGTGTAGCTTATAAAAAACAAAAAAAAAATGGTGTATCAGTAAAATCTATCAATCAAATAAAAACAAAGTTGTAGCTCATGAAAAATACGTTCTTATTCGTCTAATTTGTTGGGTCTAATTTTTGAAAGGGTTTTAATTGAGAAAGCTTGAATGGGTCACTAATCACGAGTGTATGCCAATTTTGAACAGCCATATCTTAACCAATTTTTGTCTTACGGAGAAACAAAATGAAACTAGCATATTTATAATAGCAAAACCTAATTTTTTTTACTCTTAAGATTTTTCTTATCACTAATACTTTTTAAGTTATTTTTAAAAAATGAAATTTTTCAAAACTTTTTTTCAATACTTTTTTTACTATAAAACCAAATGTTTTCAAAAATAAGCACTTCAAACCAATCAAACTTACAGATCATATAAACAATACACATACGGTTAAATTAGATGGTAAAGCGAAACTATTATTTTCATTTGGGGTGCTAAATAGAGGGAGGTTTTCACGATTTTTTTTACCAAAAAAAAGGGGCCAACTTTTATTTTCAGTGTAACTCGTTTATTTTTGATGTTGTAAACTTTTGTAAAAAACAAATAATGAGCTTTTTTTCGATACTTTAAAAATGTTAATAAGGTTTTCCCGAAAAACGCTTCTTTCTTCGGTGATTTCGCGTTGAATTATTCGATTTGGAATAAGAACGTATGTTTCATGAGCTACAACTTTGCTTCTACTCAATTTGTAGACTTCACTGGTATACCATTTTTTTCGTTTTTTTATAGGCTACACTTTTGCTAAAAATATTTTTTTCGATAAAATATTTACTTTTTGAGTTATTTGGGAAAAACGATCTGAGAACGTAGTTTTTTTGTCGAAAAATCAACATTTTAAATCGCGAATAACTCGAAAAGTATTGACTTACTATAAAAAACTTTATAGGACAAAAGGTGCTTAAAATAAGTCAATTTATCCATTTCCGGCCTTATTTTAAACACGTGTTTTTCACCCCCGAGATGG
This sequence comes from Diabrotica virgifera virgifera, assembly GCF_917563875.1. NCBI lineage: Eukaryota > Metazoa > Arthropoda > Insecta > Coleoptera > Chrysomelidae > Diabrotica > Diabrotica virgifera. The sequence continues at coordinate 12,092,012 of NC_065443.1, read as the reverse complement.
GGTAAATGTCACCCCCCAAGTAAAAGCAACCAACGGCACAAATTCAACTTTGAAGTGGAGGGTAAGTAGAACCTAAATCCAAATTTTCATGCAATTCGGAGTTGCCCCTGGAAATTACACTCCAAAATGGTCATTTATTGGGCTATATGACCAAATGCTTAAATGAAACTCCACTAAGCGATCCCATTCGCGCCGATCTAGTCCTTAAAAGCACAAGCAGCACTACATCACTAGATGCAACAAGAGCTAAAGGTACAGTGCAGAGAAAACAATTTATTTTTGCTTTACAGTCATTTTAAGTTATTTCGCAACAGGCGAACGGACATTTTCAAAAATAAAAATTATTAAAAACGGAGAAAGCGGAGGTTTCTTAAAGGGTCTCATGACGATCTCGCAATACGTGCTCAAGGAAATAGTCGAAGAAGTGAAGGAGAAAATCGATACTGCATTAAAAAATTTTATTAATAGATCTTAGTAATTGTCAAACTTGTTAAGTATAATGTAGAATTTATTCATATTGACATTTTCATTCTTATTTTGGATTTATGTTATTTTGAGACATAAGCTTTCCCTAATCGTTTTCAGTCAGCTCTATTCTAAGCCGTTCTGAAAGAGTTGTTAGCAGCTCTCTTAATTTTATCAGTTCAGATTTCTAGCTATGCTAACTTTCACTTCAGTATCGCTATTCGTGATACTGCCTTCAGTACGTACTCCTAACATCAGTGACTCCAGTATTATATATTTGAAGGCTATCCCTAACACTAACTTCGATTATTCTTTGTACGAACCTCATTTTAATTGATGTCGCTAGTGTTGAAGTGTGTAAGTTGTTGCTATAATAAATATGTGGAAGAATTGCATAGTAGCAGGAAAAAGAACAACAAAAGTCAGGATAGACGATAGAGAAAAGATAAAGCAAAAGAAAAGAAAATAAATAAGAAGAAAACAAAAGAAAAGATAACTAATTCTCTGTAACTTTTAGTTCTATAGGTATATGTATATTAACCAAAAAACTTTACAAATATTTATACCTGGATTATTTATGCCTGGTTGCACCAACAGATCTTAGGCTTAAGACGTGCCTTGAGTCTTAAATCAATTTTCAGCTTGCCACGATGGATTGCCACGTGGATTATATCTTAAACTTATCAGTTAAGATGTGCTAAGATAGACAAGCCCTATCTAAGCTGAGCTGGGCTAAGCTGGAGCTTAAGATTTGTTGGCGCAACTAGGCATTAAAGCCTCAAACATGGTAGTAGTTAAGCAAGCGGGGTACTGGATCAGTTTGGTAACCTGTCCATCAGGGTCTCCGAAGCTGATGGACAGAAGAGCCTCCTTTGAACTTGGGGTGTACAAGAAGTACAAGAAGTGATCAGCAATGACCAGAAGGTTGTAAGAACTCATCGCTTATCTCTAGATCTCTTCTTCTTTCCCGAAGAAGTGCTTGACAATGACCAGATGATTGTAAGATCTCATCGCTTATCTCTAGATCTCTTCTTCTTTTCCGAAGAAGAGTTGTCACCTGCTTATTTGTTACCTGTAAAATGTATTGTATGTACCTTTAAGAAGTGATCAACAATGGCTAAAAGGTAACTGCTGAAGAAGTGAAAGAAGTGATAGTCAATAACCAGAGGATTGTAAGAAGTGGTCGATTATCTGTAGATATCTTCTTCTTTTCCAGAAAGGGGTCACCCTGCATATCAAGTGTAAAACTCATCGCTTATCGCTTCATCTCCTCTTCTTATTCAATTCTACAGGGTGATAAATATAAATTTTATATTAAGACTTGGATTTTTTTTTGTTGGTGTACGACATGTTTACTATTGTTGTCATATAAAAAAATCTGTTAAAAAGTTATTTTTCCCCTTTCCTATTCTACAAGATTCAAGAGTAAAGATTAGGCTGGGCTAGGCTAGGCTAGACAGATTTTTTTATAAGACTATGCATGTACACCAACATAAAAAATCCAAGTCTTAACATAAAATTTATTTCTGTCACCCTGTACACATTTAATAAGAAGAAGAGGAGATGAAGCGATAAGCGATGAGTTTTACACCCGAAATACAGGGTGACTCCTTTATGGAAAAGAAGAAGAGATCTACAGATAAACGACCACTTCTTACAATCCACTGGTCATTGCCTATCACTTCTTTCACTTCTGCAGCAGCTACTTTTTAGCCATTTTCGATCACTTCTTAAAGGTACATACAATACATTAGGTATACAATTATCAAATAGACAACTCTTCTTCGGAAAAGAAGAAGAGATCCAGAGATAAACGGTAGTTCGAACAACTATCTAGTCGTTGTCAATCACTTCTTCAGGAAAGAATATAACACTGTCAATCACAATATAACTTTATAATAAATATAAACACAATATAAGTTATCAATATAGTAAACACAACAAATGCGCTAATGTCACTGTCACTGAAAATAATAAACGTCAAAATTGATAGTAAACATGGTATCAAAGACATGCCGTATTGTTTTGCCGCTGTATTTTGCGATACTAGTTTCTGTGAGTAAAAAAGAGACCTCGTATAAAGTAACTCGTGAGTAATTTCATGCATGTGCAAATATATAATGGAAGAACTATATCTATTATTAACAGTCAAATTTCTTGTCCAAATGCTTTAAAATGATACTTAGCTTTTAGTATTTTTGTCAAGAAAATTTCTTGGACAGGGGAAGAACTCCACCAAAAACATTCGCGTGCATGTATACGCGGTATAGTCCTCCGGCCCGGGACACATTTTGAAAATTTCATTTTGGCCCGCGCTTAAAAGTATTTGCCCACCTCTGGTGTACGACATGCATAGTCTTATAAAAAAATCTGTCTAGCCTAGCCTAGCCCAGCCTAATCTTTACTCTTGAATCTTGTAGAATAGAAAAGAGGAAAAATAACTTTTTAACAGATTTTTTTTATATGACTAAACAATACTAAACATGTCGAACACCAACAAAAAAAAATCCAAGTCTCAATATAAAATTTATATTTATCACCCTGTAGAAATTTAATAAGAAGAAAAGGAGATTAAGCGATAAGCGATGAGTTTTACACTTGATATGCAGGGTGACCCCTTTATGGAAAAGAAGAAGATATTTACTGATAATCGACCACTTCTTACAATCCTCTGGTTATTGACTATCACTTGTTTCACTTCTTCAGCAGCTACCTTTTAGCCATTGTTGATCACTTCTTAAAGATACATACAATACATTATACAGGTAACAAATAAGCAGGTGACAACTCTTCTTCGGAAAAGAAGAAGAGATCTAGAGATAAGCGATGAGTTCTTACAATCCTCTGGTCATTGTCAAGCACTTTTTCTGGAAAGAAGAAGAGATCTAGAGATAAGCGATGAGTTCTTACAACCTTCTGGTCATTGCTGATTACTTCTTGTACTTCTTGTACACCCCCAAGGTCAAAGGAGGCTCTTCTGTCCATCAGCTTCGGAGACCCTGATGGACAGGTTACCAAACTGATCCAGTACCCCGCTTGCTTATCTACTTGTGGTATTTATATTACATATTATAATATATATTATTAGTGAGAATTGTGTCCAGATTTTTTATAAAGTCTACCGACCATTGATAAAAGTTTCGGCGAAAAAAATATTTTTAAACTTCAAAAGTCCGAAATGTTTTTATCATAAATTTTTTATTACTTCATTAATGGCAGTTACAAAACCATATCAGTAGACTATAAATGATCATTCCAAGGACAATCTGTTTCGATTTATTTGGAACTTGATAAGTCAAATGATTCAACATCTTTGTACTTAATGTCCCAATAAAATTTCTGCATACTGAATAGAACTTTAGTTGTGATTATTCAGAATAGAAAATTAGAAGACCCGTGTTGAGCTGGCCCCTCCCCACTTAAAAAAATCAAAAAACAAATAGCCCTGATTTATGAGCTATTTATGAGCTCTCATATTCCGCAAACTAAAAATTTTGAGCTCGTTCCAATGAGCAGGAATTTGATACTTTAGTGGGGTGGGCTGAGTCAGCCCCCCCTACTTAAAAATAGGAATATTGAATCGATTTTTGCGGCAGAATTACGAGCTATTTATGAGCTCTTGAAATTATATAGTTTCGATTTTTGAGCTCATTCCCTTCACCCCCAAACAACCCTTTAATTGATTTAACTTACGAGAAAAATGCTGAGAAAACTTAAATAATATCGTATTGCGGATATAATTCCTATAGCGTATATACTCTAAGAATAAACTTTTAAATCACGTGTATTTCGATTATTGAGCTACAACCCCTTTGCAAGAAAACCACCCTATCTTCCCGGCTTAAGAGAAAGTTGTACTTCAAATGCATTAAATTAATTATTTGGCGACTACATATCATTTAATAATTTATAAGGTTCCAAATTACGCGCATTTAAATCAGCAAATTGCCATTTATTTTGTATAGTGCAGTCACTGAAAGTAAAAATCAACGATTACCTTCAATTTCGGTGAACCTTCATCGATTTTTACGAAAATTGGTCAGTGGTTAGAGGATACCTCAAGAAACAAAGGTGACATGGCACCACCTTGCGCCTTTACCCTGAGGGTGGATACCGCCCCTTCTCGGGGGTGAAAATTATTTTATAAAAAATAACTGCACAAATCGATAAAAGAACAAATTATAAGCAAAATTTATTATATAAAGTTATTAAAATAAGTCAATACTTATTAAGTTATTAAAGATCAAAAATTTTAATTATTCGTGAAAAAAATGCATGCTTTGAAGCGGTTTTTCGTAAATCACTGAAAAACTGTAAGTTTTTACAAAAAAGTTAATAGTAGTTTTATTCGTATAGCTTATATTCTAAGAATAAACTCTTAAATCACGCGCCTTTCGATTATTGAGCTACAACCCCTTCGCAAGAAAACCATCCCATATTCCCGGCTTAAGAGAGAGTTGTACTTAAAATAATTTAAATTAATTATTTGGCGACTATATATCGTTTAATAATTTATGAGCTCGCTAAATATACGCATCTCAATTATTGAATTGCCATTTTCTTTCTATAGTGCAGTCACTGAAGGTAAAAATCAACTATGACCTTCGATTTCGGTAAATCTCCATTCATTTTCACGAAAATTGGTGTGCGGATTTTGATGCTATTAACTTTTTCTAGAGCTCATTTTTGATAGGTATTTCTAAGTACTTTGACAAGTATTTAGTACCTAAGTGTTATAAAATGCATCTCTTTCCCGTTATTTAAGCTTGAATCCTCAGATTTGAAGAGTCACAGAAAAAAATATACATTTAATTACCAATAACTAACTTTAAATTAACATTAAAGGGTTTTTCAAGTAAGCAATTTATTATATTTTTTATTAGCTTCAATTTTAGTGATAAACACTTTTTTGTAAAAACTTACAGTTTTTGAGTTATTTATGAAAAATCGCTTTAAAGCATGCATTTTCTTTCACAAAACTTAAAATATTTGATCTTTAATAACTCAAAAAGTATTGATTTATTTTAATCACATTATATAACAAATTTTGCTTACAATTTGTCCCTCTCTCGATTTGTGGGGTTATTTTTAATAAAGTAATTTTCACCCCCGAGAAGAGGTGACATATAGCCCAGGTTAAAACCTCAAATTGTTATTGGTAATTCGTGAAAATGAATGGAGATTTACCGAAATCGAAGGTCATAGTTGATTTTTACCTTCAGTGACTGCACTATAGAAAGAAAATGGCAATTCAATAATTGAGATGCGTATATTTTGCAATCTCATAAATTATTAAACGATATGTAGTCGCCAAATAATTAATTTAAATTATTTTAAGTACACCTCTCTCTTAAGCCGGGAATATGGGATGGTTTTCTTGCGAAGGGGTTGAAGCTCTATAATCGAAAGGCGTGTGATTTAAGAGTTTATTCTTAGAATATAAGCTATACGAATTAAACTACTATTAACTTTTTTGTAAAAGCTTACAGTTTTTCGGTGATTTACGAAAAATCGCTTCATAACATGCATTTTTTTCACGAATAATTAAAATTTTTAATCTTTAATAACTTAAAAAGTATTGACTTATTTTATTAACTTTATATAATAAATTTTACTTTTAATTTGTTCTTTTATTGATTTGTGCGGTTATTTTTTATAAAATAACCACTAACCACTGACCAATCTTCGTGCAAATCGATAAAGGTTCACCGAAATTGAAGGTAATCGTTGATTTTCACTTTCAGTGACTGCACTATACAAAATAAATTGCAATTTACTGATCTAAATGCGCGTAATTTGGAAGCTTATAAATTATTCAATGATATGTTGTCGCCAAATAATTAATTTAATGCATTTGAAGTACAACTTTCTCTTAAGCCGGGAAGATAGGGTGGTTTTCTTGCGAAGGGGTTGTAGCTCAATAATCGAAATGCACGTGATTTAATAGTTTATTCTTAGAGTATATAATCTGTAGGAATTATATCCGCAATACGATATATTTTAAGTTTTCTCAGCATTTTTCTCTTAAGTTAAATCAATTAAAGGGTTGTTTGGGGGTGAAGGGGATGAGCTCAAAAATCGAAACTATATAATTTCAAGAGCTCATAAATAGCTCGTAATTCTGCCGCAAAAACCGATTCAATATTCCTATTTTTAAGTAGTGGGGGGGCTGACTCAGCCCCCCCCCCCACCAAAGTATCAAATTCCTGCTCAGTGGAACGAGCTCAAAATTTTTAGTTTGCGGAATATGAGAGCTCATAAATAGCTCATAAATCAGGGCTATTTGTTTTTTGATTTTTGCAAGTGGGGGGGGGGCAGCTCAACACGGGTAATTAGAAGAAAATATAGAGTTTGGGTTCAGAAATAGTCGAAGAAAATTACGTTCTAAGAAAATTAAGTTCATAATAATTGAAGAGCTTATTTCCTTTCTTTCTTTCTTTCTTTCTCCCTTTCCCTTTACCCGATCAGGGTATCGGATTTGGCCTAGCCATTTTAATTTCCATTTACCCATCTCTTTCGTTCTTTTCTATTTCTTCTTCTTCTTCTTCCTGCTTCCTTAATAGGCTCGCGCCTGTTCCATCTTCGGATATTCGGATGCCTCCTCATCAGATATCCAGGTTATCACTCCATATCGCTGCTACTGCTCTGAGTAGTTCTATGGATTTTTATTGAAACCAGTCCCTTAAATTTTTCAACCATGACACTCTTCTTCTTCCCTGTATTATCAGTCTTAGTATTTCATATCGCTGTCCTCTCATTACGTGTCCCAGAGATTGTAAGTAGCTTATTTTTATGGTGTTTATTATTTCATATTCTTTGCACATTTCTCTTCATACTTCCAGATTCATTTACTTCTGTCTCCATGCTATTCTAAGCATCCTTCAAATGACTGTAGCTTATTTATGTGTCCTTACTTCAATATCCAGCTTTAAGTCCAGATTGCAGTATTGCAGAGAATTATTGTTTTCATTTTTGCAAACGCATTTGTTGCCATTTCCATCCTGGTCTTTTATCAACTCTTTCTATCGGTACATTTCCCAAATTAATGTATGTTTGTTTTATATTTGTTTTCTAGTTATTATCATATATTTAGTATGTTTCATATTCATTTTTAGTCCATATTTTCCACAAAAATCGTTTGTTTTGTTTAGTAGTAGGTATGTAATTGGAGTTGTTCAACAAAGGTTGCCATAATCACGGTGTCATCTGCATATTTTATGTTGTTACTAGTTCTTCCCTTAATTATTATTCCTTCATATTCAGTCAGTTAAGTCAGTTTTTCATGGGTGATACTACTAATTGTTTTTCGAATATTTTAAACGTCTTTAAGTTCATTAGAAGTTACCTAATTGCATCGATGTGTATCAGTTTTTTAATTTGTAACAATAGATCATAAATCATTTTTCAATAATGCTTTATGAACATGTGGGTGATAAATGTTAGACCAAGAGGGAGAGGGAAAAGTTTGGAAATAGTCCAGTCGTCCAGAATCGATATCTAAAAACGAGACGAACAAGCTTAATATTGCTGAGAATGTCAATTTTGGGATATTTTTGACTATTTCTATAACTATTCTTTGTTTTTTGCATGTTTCATATTTTGGTGAGTTTTATCTTGTATTTATGCTTTCTACAATTTTTCCTCTTCTTCTATTCCACCGTGGTATCCGTTGCTTTTTTCTATTATATCTTATGGTCCTACATACTAGTTTTGCTGTATTTATCATTACATTTCTAAATTTTTCCCATTCTTCTTTTATAATTCATGTCAATTCTCATTCTATGCCCATTTCCTTCTCTCACTCCTTCTTGTATATTTGTTGTTTCTTTCCTTAGTTTATGTATTTTAATTATTTACTAGTATTTCTTATTCTTATCCCCTGTGCTTTTTTTCTATTCTTTTGCTTAGAGTTGCACAAGTTTGACTTGAATGTTTGAACTTGACTTGAGTTTGACTTAATTTCAAGTCAAACTCAAGTCAATCCCTCTGACAAATATTTCAAGTCAAGTCAAACTGGTCAATCGTACAGGTTTGAAAATTCAAACTGTTTGTCAAACTAGTTTGAAAGAGTTTGAATAATAATTTATTTAGTAGATATACTTTTTTGTCGAGATAGACATGTTAGTTGTCAATTAAGATAAGAAAATTAATAATACAATGAGTGTCACATAAAAGTCAAAATTTTCAATGTGTTTTATTAAAACTTTTAATTGTAGATATTTATTTTTTTCGAATCCTGAGAAAATAAAGTATTTTTGGAAAATTTAAACGCAGAATGAAAGATTGCGTTATTACCGAGGGCCGAAAGTCCCTTAGAATAAATAAAAAGTTTGTTTTGAATGAAATATTTGCAATTAATAACAACACTAAATTTTCCTTTTTATGTTTACCCCTGTAACTTATTAAAATAAACATTATAGAAGTTTTCAGGGATGTTCGTCCCTCAGAAATAATGTAATCTTTCATGCTGCGTTTAATTTTTTTTTAATTCTTATTAGTTTTCTCAGGATTTGAAAAAAATTAATACATTTAAAACACATTGAACATTTTGATAAGCGACATGTTACGCCTACGCACTTAAGGGTTACAATAAAATAAGACTATTTGGTTTTTCAATGGACAGCTCAAAATAAACTTATTTGGAATTTTTATGACTTTCTTTTATTAAAAAAGGTATTTATTTATCTTAGGGCCAGTTCTAAAAAACATGTGGTACCAAGCTGCTAGTTCACTCGAAAATATGTACCACAATACAAAAGTTAGTATTACCAGAGAACAGTGCTCGTTGTTCTCTGGTATTGCTGTATATTCGTTGGTATTTCTTTAAAATTCAAAACTAACCATAGGATTATTAGACCTGGATCCCGCGTACCAAAAAAAAGTTGATTATAGCAAGCTGAAAATTTGTTAAAAGCTTAACGGTGTCTAGTCGGACAAACTTTGATGTACGGGAACACTGGAACAGGGGAAGTTTTAATTGTGGAACAGTTTAAAAATTTGGAACGTCAGATTACGATTACGAAAATGTCCCATGTATTTTGTGGGTCAGAACATCCAATTGATTTGTTACCCTTTCATTAAACTCTCATGCAAAAATCAGACTGCTGTTACTAACCAACATGATTCCTGTCATTTGACATGTTCTTCGTGTTCCACTCATTGAAATGCCCAGTTGGTGATAAACACCAGTCTTATTTTTGCATGAGAGTTTAATGAAATGGTAACAAATCAATTGAAGTTCTGTCCGACAAAATACATGGAACCTTTACGTAGTCTGACGTTCCAAATTTTTAACCCTTTCCACAATTAAAACTTCTTCTGCTCCAGTGTTCCCATACATCAAAGTTTGTCTGACTAGACACCGTTAAGCTATTAACGAATTTTCAGCTTGCTATTAATCAACTTTTTTTTGGTACGCGGGATCCAGGTCTATATGGTTTTATATCTACAATTTAAATTTTTTTCGGATACAGGCTACAAATGTTGGGTTTAAATTAAAAAAAAATTAATGTATAAATATGCATTAACTTTCTTAATAATTATCCTAACTGGCGCGTTTATTGGGTTTTATTTGTCTGTCTGCGGTGTAAATATCGTATTAGCCAATACATTTCTATGTTTATTGTTTGTCAAAAATTTTTTTTTGGACCTTGTTGGGAGGGGGGAATTTCCCCTACCCCTCCATCCCGTTCATCCGCCAGTGAACAAATAAAGGCGTAGGCGGTCTCATTTAAAATTGAAAATAAACACGTTGCGTAATATTCAAACTTTTCAAACTGTTTGAAGATGTTTGAATTCAAGTCAAACCTAAAGATATCGAAATCAAGTCAAGTCAAACTTTTTTATACAAAAAGTTTGATTTTCAAGTCAAGTCAAGTTTGTTGAGCAAAATCAAACTAGTTTGACTTGATGCATCCCTACTTTTGCTATTAAATCTAGTTTCCAGTTGTGATAATCTCAGGTTGTCAGTTGTGATTCGCTTGTGATTCGTCTTTGTTGAGACATTTATTTTGATCCAAACATACAAACAAAAAGATAATTATGGTTAGTTGCTTATGAACGTATTTATTTAAATATAATTATATTCTAGATATAGCGCTTTCGTAAACCTCAGAAGGTTAGTGTGACGATTTTGGATATATCAATGATCAGCCGACAACCGAGGGAATTAATTAGGAGTCGCATTTATTTCTCAACACGAAATAAATGTATATGAAAGGGAGTATCTGGCTCAACGCATCAAATGGCAAAATAATGATGACTACGTTCAATACACATAGCTGTTGGATAGGATAGGGATTTGTCGATTTCGCTCAACTTGCCAAATCGACTGGGTACGGAATGGAAAGCTTCGAAATACGTTCAGAGCGCATATTCCGATGGTTCGTAGTTATATTCCGTCCAATACACGTTCCGACAATAAACTAAACTAATGGATTTCCGTTCAGTCTTTTATACTGTTTGATACGGTATAAGAAACTGTTTTGTTGAGTACATAGGCATACTCTATGGCAGGGGTGGCCAAACTGTGGCTCGCGAGCCACATGTGGCTCTTTGAAGGATTATTTGTGGCTCTCAATTCTCAATAAATATCTGAATTACTTTTAATTTTTTTCTTTCAAAATATCTTAAATAAGTTAAGTAAGCAATTTTATTACTGACAACAAAAAATATAAAAGACTCAAGTGTAACATCAGGACTTTGACAAGGGTACCCCTTATCACCGTTGCTATTCAATTTGGCCTTAGAATATGTAATAAGTAAAATATCATCTGAGATGACAGAGGGATTTGCGAATCAATGATCAAAACTATTGTTGACCTTTGCTGGTGATCTAGGTGCAGTTGCTTATTCACCAAGAGACGCGAGAGAGGTGTTTTCACAACTCGAGGAAGAAACAGGTAGTCTGGGCCTTCGAATAAACGAAGAGAAGACGAAATACATGCTAGTAACCAAAAATCCAAGACCAAGAGTTAGGCAGAACATAACTATTAATGACTACAATTTCGAAGTAGTAAAAGAATTTAAATATCTGGGGGCAGTGGTTATAACCACATTATAAAAAGAGGTCTCGGCAAGGATAGCTGCAGTGAATAGAGCGTCTTACTCCCTATCATCATTGTTAAGATCCAAGTTACTAAATAGGCATTCTAAATTAATACTGTACATTGTGTACATGCAAATTATTCGCCCAGTGACTGTATGGTACTTGGTGACTGTATGGTACTAAAAACATCGTAAGACATATTTATAAAAACTAAGACAACATGGGCAGGTCATGGGGTAAGATCAGAGGAAGACAGAGTGTTACAGTGTTTTTTGAGAGACGGTATAAGATCAATAGGCCATCCCAGAAAAAGATGGAAGGATGATAAATAATCGAAGTATCCTGAATTAGTAAAGGCTGCTTGTAGAATTATTTCCATATTTGAAACAACGATGTGAACCATTTTATTTCACTTTAAAATTCGTGAAATCCAAACACAGAGAAAAATTGTATACCTTTTTTACATTTTCTAAATTTAAATAATTGTTTAATTGCGGCTCGCGAAAAATTTCAAATTTTGAAAAATGGCTCGGATTATCAAGGAGCTTGGCCATCCCTGCTCTATGGCGATAAGAGTACCTATATTATCGCCACACAGTATGTAGTTAGTAGGCCACTGCCAATTTCGTAGCTTATTCTCACCCTTACGTATCTTATCCTGCACCTCGGATACCTGTCACACTTTTCTATTGAGAAGTCTAATATCAGACTTCAAAAATGTTATAGGGAAGCTCTAGCACTAAATAGTATTAAAAATACCGTTTTAAATATATATAAATTATCAACATATATGTAGATATATTATAAGCACTGAAGATTAAAATGGTTTGCAAATATAAATACACGTTGTATATAAAATCGGTTATCTGCTCCACTTTAAGATGTAGGTTACTGTTACCACACAACAAATCACAAGTCAGGGGTTAACACGACATCTTTTCTTAGAAATTAAATAGTAACGGTCCACTTAATTCAAAGTTATTAATTGATAACACAAATCATTTAACATAAATAGATTATAACAAAATATTTGCCACAAGTTAAGAAATTTTAAAATGCTATTTTATGCTATATTAAGTAAAGTTTGTCAAATCTAGGAATAAGTTTGAAAATCTTACAATGGGCATAACGGCACATGGCAATTGTGAGATTTTTAAACTTGTTCCTAGGTTTGACAAACTGTACAATTGTACAAAGCTATATTTCGATGTATATTTTTGTAAGTTCAAGACTTTGCTCACCCTTTTCCATTTATCTGAATACCTTAATAGGTCTGGATTAGGGATGGCGGTTTTTGAAAAAACACCGGTTTTCGGTTAAACCGGTTTTTTTGCTTACGGTTTAACCTGGCGGTTATAACCGGCCAAAAAACCGGTTTTTGAAAAAACCGGTTTTCGGTTTTTTTAATCCAATAGGTTACAAAGTAACATTTACAATACACTTTAGTTTGCGATACCCCATTCGACTCGATATCAATATGATCAAAATTAGTACTATCGAAAGAACATGTATTACTTTTAACACGTTTGTATATTTGTAGAATAGGTACATTTTAACTCATTTAGTATTTCCTGTATAAGTGTATCGTTTTGAAAACGTAGCGAAATTCTTGGAGATTCGTATTCGTAATCAGTAATTCGATATTCATAGTCAGAGCATTATTTTTGGTTATGAGAAAAAGTCATTCACCCACTTTCAATGTCAAGAGTTAAGTGTGAAAAATAGATGATGTTTGCGTCTAATTCAACCAGATCACTTATTATGTAAAGATTATGATTACAAATACCTTTTCAAGGAAATATTATAATAAAACTTAATAATTGTTTCTGGCTGATGTGAGATTGCACTTTCAGTTTGCTTCTGTATTTTATAAAATGAAATAAAATTTGAATTATGGTTTTGTTTGGAATAATTACTTGAGAATAATAATTATGATTGGGATCCGAAATAATACCTAACCTAATCCTAATCACCGTAAAAACCTAATAACCGGTTTTTACTTTAAAAAGAAAAAACCGGTTATAACCGGGACAAAAAAACAACCGGTAAAACCGGTTATTGCGAAGTAAAAAAACCGGTTTTAGGTTTAAACCGGTAGGTTTTCCCATCCCTAGTCTGGATCCCGCGTATGAAAAAAAAGTTGATTAATAGCAAGCTGAAAATTTGTTAATAGCTTAAGGGTGTCTAGTCGGATAAACTTTGATATATGGGAACACTGTAACAGGGGAAGTTTTAATTGTGGAACAGGTTAAAAATTTGGAACGGTCAGACCACGAAAAGGGCACATTTATTTTGTCCGACAGAACAGACTTAGGGCCGGTACTTTATGTCCCGGTTAAACCTCGGTTAGCTAACCGGGGTTTAATCGGGACAGAAAAGTACCTCATAGAGCCTCTTGCGTTGTAATAAAAGCAATTATAATTATCATTATAATTATTTATGAATATAATAATAAGTATAATTGCGTTTATGTCTATGTTATGCATATATTTCTGTCCCGATTAAACCCCGGTTAACTAACCGGCTGTTAACGGAGACATAAAGTACCGGCCCTAAAACTCTCCAAACAGAGATTAAACTCTCATGCAAAAATCAGACTGCTATTTATCTTCTTCTTCTTCACGTGCCATATCAGAATTATCCGACGTTGGCGATCACCATTGCGAAGGCTTCTCGATCTTCTGCAATATGGAATAGTTGTCCTGCATTTGATATCTGAGTCCATTCACGAATGCGTTTTAACCAAGAAACTTGTTTTCTTCCTACACCTCTACGGCCCTCTATTTTGCCTTTAAGGCTATTTATCACCTGTCATACTTCCTGTCATTTGACATATTCTACATGTTCCACTCATTAAAACGCCCATTTGGTGATAAATAGCAGTCTGATTTTTGCATGAGAGTTTAATCTCTGTTCGGAGACTTTAAGTCTGTTCTGTCGGAGAAAATACATGTGCCGTTATCGTGATCTGACCGTTTCAAATTTTTAACCTGTTCCACAATTAAAACTTCCCCTGTTCCGGTGTTCCCATATATCAAAGTTTATCCGACTAGACACCCTTAAGCTATTAACAAATTTTCAGCTTGCTATTAATCAACTTTTTTTTCATACGCGGGATCCAGACCTATAACCATTTCAATCTTTTCTTTTCGATATTTCTATTTTCTCTCATTACCGTTTTTGTCTAAAAAAAGCTAATCAGATTAACAAAAATGATTATGGATGAAATAAAAAAACAAGAAGGTAGCACAAACACAATAATAATTGTAATAGAAGGCGATTCTCTGTCAACCACAGTATTCAACATAGCAGTAGAAGGAACAGTGAAGGCCAGCTAAAGGAACTCTAGCCCACCCATTAACATAAATAATAGCATATGCAGACGAGATGATCCTTCTGGGAAGAGATAAGGAAATATTAAAAGAAGCAATAACAATCCTGGTAAATGAAGCATGGAGAAGAGGTCTAGAAACTAAAGAAGGAAAAATATCTACTCTGCTCTAGAAGAGAAGATAATAAGACGAGAGAAATCAAGATAAAAACTACAGTCTTGAAAGAGTTCAACAATTTAAACATTTGTGAGTAATTGTGAATGGCAAAAATAAGAGAAGTGAACAAATAACGGAGTGAATAGTGATGGAGATTAAATATCTAGGCATCACACTATCTAGCCATGGAAAGCTCGAAACAGAAGGGGAAGATTAAGTGAATAGAGCAAGCATAGCCCCAGGTTGCCTGAATGACACAATATAGAGAAATAAAAATATCCGAAAAGAAATGAAAGGCAGAATTTACAAAACAGTCATCAGACCAGTAATAACATACGAGGCAGAAACACGACCTGACACAGAGAGGACAAAAATATTGCTTGAAACAGCGTAGATGAAAACCCTTCGAAAAATTGTTGGTAAGACACACTATGGGACAGAGCTAGAACCAGTGGCGTACTGAGCATGGTTTTGTAAGTTTCGCGGAACCAAGGCCCGGGCCCCACAGGGGTCCGCTGTAATACGCTTTTTGTTTCCTTTTTTTTATAATTTGATGGGTACATTTTGAACTAAACAAGGACAAACTAGGAAATGTAACTGCTTGGTAAATTTTTATTTTTGTGTAGGTAATTATAAATAAAACCGAATAATACCTATTTATTAAAGAATTTGAAAACAAAAGTATTAAGAAACATATTGTACTCTTTTTACCTGCTTAAGCCGAAGTCTTGGTTTCAACACTTGTTTAAAGAATAACCGCCTGTACCTACTAACCCAAGCACTTGTGTTTATATCAGCACGATTCATGAATAGTTGTTGTAAACTACAAACTTGTAGAAATTTGGAAATTGAGATATTAAATGTAAGTTTTATACGGGGGGTTATAAAAATAATCCCAAGACAATAAATTAGACACTCGATGCTCCTTTGTTCGTATTTATAGCACCTTCATTCTTCAGCTTTTACATACTTTTAGGTAATTCTTATAAAATAACTGAAATTAAATTCTAAAAATATACACAAAAATGAGGACAACCAATCTTACAGGTACGTATCAGAACTTTCGCCCTTCATGTGTGGAAGCAGTCACTGCAGTTAGTAAATTTATTCAGTACAGTTACAGTTTGAAATATCTAAGAGCTAAGACCGTGATCTAAGGCTGTGGTCTCCAATACACTCTGTACGGCGTATATTGGATACCACCGGCTATCTTATCACCTCCAGCTTATTACCGAGGGCCGAAAGCCCCTTAGAATAAATAAAAAAAAATGTTGAATGAGATATTTGAAATTAAAAATCACACTCAATTTTCTCTTTTTATTTTCACCCCTTTAACTTATTAAAATAAACACTATAGAAGTTTTCAGGGACTTTCGACCCTCGGTAATAACGTAATCTTTCATTTTGCGTTTAAATTTTAAAAAAATACCTATTAACTTATTTATAAATGTATCATACATAATATGATGTATTATGTACAATTAGTCCTGTCGCCAGGGGGGGTACAACGGCCTCGTTAATTCAGATGGACTTACCCAAGTTTTTTTTATGTATTTTGACCCGTAGAACACGAATTTTTTGGGTAACAGTTGATCCGGATGTCGATAAGATTGTTATAGACCAAGAACTTGAGGAATCAAATAACAGCGATTTTTGGCAAAACAAAACAATATTTTGTATTTTTTGGGTCATTTTAAGCAAAAAATATTTCTACAAGTTTTTTAGTAGGATGCACAGTTTTCGAGATAAACGCGGTTGAACTTTCAAAAAATCGAAAAACTGCAATTTTTAAACCCGAATAACTTTTGATTAAAAAATAAAATGAAATAAATCTATCTAAAACTAAACCTAACAATGATCAAGAAAGAACAAAAAATTGCATTTATAAAATACCTTGTGAATGCGAACAATTTTATTTAGGTGAGACATCAAGACCATTAGACGTTAGAATAAGTGAACATCAATCTTATATTAAAAATAGAGAATTTGAGAGATCTCAAATATGTCAACACGCATGGGATAATGAACATAGAGTTCAGTGGAGAGA
Source organism: Diabrotica virgifera virgifera (assembly GCF_917563875.1). Classification (NCBI taxonomy): domain Eukaryota; kingdom Metazoa; phylum Arthropoda; class Insecta; order Coleoptera; family Chrysomelidae; genus Diabrotica; species Diabrotica virgifera. Next base: position 12,074,965 of record NC_065443.1, on the reverse strand, counting down.
TTCAAGTATAGTCCTGAAAGAATCCGATAGTAAAAAGAGAAAAATCAAAGAAGCGGCTCTAATTATGCTAAATGAAACCAATTGTGTCGCAAATTCCTCGGTAGAATGCAGTAGGATGTGGTTACCCATACTGAAAGAGGAAGTCAATAGAAAGAAAATACCAAGATTAGTAAATCAATAATATCGAGCTAGTACATATTTTATATTTTAGTATTACTTATATATCTAGTATTATTAATAATATTTATAATTTAAACATGTTACAAGTCAGAATTTGGTATTATTTTTTGAGAGTAAATTAATGTAAGACCAAATACTTACGATGTCGGGATAGTATCACAGGTTTTTCCTGGTTTTCCCTTGTGATTTACTATGAGGTCTCTGACGCGAGAATTTTACTGTCGTTGCATTTGGTTGTCTTTTTAAAGACATATCACATGCTATAATTTTTTATGACGGATATTCTTGAGTTAGGGTTAATTTCATGTAATCGAATGAACTATCTTTCAGTAAGTCGTCCCAGGAACGCAACTCATAAATATTGGCAATATCATTTTAAAGTCTTCTACTTTAAAATGTATAATATATGTCTGAATTGCCAATATAAATGAGTGAGATTAAATAAATTATTAGAAGAATTTTTTTTTGCTTAGCAACAACACTTTAGTTTATTTTAGTAATATTTTGTATTTTGACAACGGCACCCGATTTGGGCGTCGAAACGTTAATAAAATTATTTTTTTCATTTTAATTGTGGCTTATTTCCCATATAAATAATTAATCATAAAAATGCCACAAGGAAATAGCTTCAGAACAACATTAAGAAACCGGTATGGGCCTATCGTGTGTCAAAATTTTAGGAAATTGGAAACCTTCTACGAGAAACTGGCACATTGTCAAAATTCAATAAAATTTTTAAGAAGATGTAGAAATAACAACATAATACCAAAGGGCTTGAGGTTACGGCCAGCATACTCAAGCAGAAGACTCCAAAATATTCTACATAGAACCAGTTTGTCGATGATCCGGGAAAGGTTGCAATTTCACAGGTCAAATTTATTTTTTATCGAACAAGACATCGTAAGTATTGAAGATTTGCTTTTCGGAATGATATCAAATTCTGATTTTGATCGAATTATTTTTAGTTTACATATAATTTATGAAAATTCATATCAGAAACAAAGAAATATACATTTAAATAAATTTAATAATCTTTTAGAACAAAATAGTTTACATACTTTTGATAACCTAAATAGAAATAATGACATATTAACGACAGTTGTCAATCTATCAAATAGACATTTAAATGCAACGGAAAATTTGGTATTGTCAAAAGGTTTAAACTATGCTGTTACTCATCCATCTATTCCAAAATTAGACATAATCAGCTCAGTGGAGAAAATATCCCAGTGTCTACCAACTCATGAAAAAGAACAATATAGGGTACTATGTAAACTTGAATTGGAAAAGTCTAATCAAATTGAACAGAACATCAGCAAAGAGGAAATGAAGGCTTTAAAAACTTTAAGAAATGATGACTCCATAACAATCCTACCAGCGGATAAAGGCAATGCAACTGTAATAATGAATAAAATACAATATGAGGACAAAATTACAGATCTAATTACAAATGGACCTTATAGCAAATTAACGAAGGATCCAACGAAGACACTGGAAAACAAAATATATAGAGCTTTATTCAAATTTAAAAATGATCTAACATACTATCAAAGAAAATTAATGACACCTCACTACAGTAAGACACCACATTTTTATGGAGTGCCGAAAATTCATAAAGCGAACATACCACTTAGACCCATTTGTAGTACCATCAATTCTCCTTGTAGTGAACTATCAAAATTCTTATTAAACATTCTAAAACCATTTGCTAATAATGATGACACTTTTATAAAAAATACAAAACATTTTTAAACAAATTATCAACTATTGAATTTAATCCAAATAATATTTTAGTAAGTTTTGACATAAACAGTTTATTTACAAATGTACCATTAGATAAAACTTTAAACATAATCAAAACGAAATTAGAGAATGATAATACATTGGCAACTAGGACAAGACTAAATGTATCAGCTATAATGGAGTTATTGACATTATGTACCCATAATACCTATTTTCAACTAAACAATGAATTCTATAAACAAAATTTTGGTCTAGCAATGGGCTCTTCTTTATCTCCATTATTGGCTAATATATTTATGGAGGATTTCGAAACTAATATTATTTCTAAACAAAATTTAAAACCCACAGTATGGTGGAGATATGTAGATGATGTGTTTTCAATATGGCCTCATGGATCAGAATTGTTGGATACATTCCTGAATATTATAAACGATCAAGAAGAGACAATAAAATTTACAATGGAAAAGGAATACAATAACAGCCTACCTTTCCTCGATGTTTTGATCTCAAAGAAGGATATTGGATATGAGACTCAAGTGTATAGAAAACCAACACACACCAACAGATATCTCAATTACAAGTCAAATCACAACATCAACGTTAAAAAGGGAATCATTAAATCCTTATATGATAGAGCCAAAATTACTTGTTCTAACGAAAATTCCTTTTTAGCAGAAAAACAATTGTTAACATCTGTTTTATTAAAAAATGATTATCCTTTATCGTTTATAAATAAGGAATTGTCAAGATTGGATCGAATGGAACAGAACAACTTAGAACGGGATCCTACAACATTCACCAGAAATAATACGAGGAAAATATCAATACCATATATAAAAGGACTATCCGAGAAACTTAAAACAATAGGAAATAAATTCAACATTTCAACAACATTCAAAACAACAAACACATTGAGATCTATTCTATCTAAAACTAAACCTAACAATGATCAAGAAAGAACAAAAAATTGCATTTATAAAATACCTTGTGAATGCGAACAATTTTATTTAGGTGAGACATCAAGACCATTAGACGTTAGAATAAGTGAACATCAATCTTATATTAAAAATAGAGAATTTGAGAGATCTCAAATATGTCAACACGCATGGGATAATGAACATAGAGTTCAGTGGAGAGATTCAAGTATAGTCCTGAAAGAATCCGATAGTAAAAAGAGAAAAATCAAAGAAGCGGCTCTAATTATGCTAAATGAAACCAATTGTGTCGCAAATTCCTCGGTAGAATGCAGTAGGATGTGGTTACCCATACTGAAAGAGGAAGTCAATAGAAAGAAAATACCAAGATTAGTAAATCAATAATATCGAGCTAGTACATATTTTATATTTTAGTATTACTTATATATCTAGTATTATTAATAATATTTATAATTTAAACATGTTACAAGTCAGAATTTGGTATTATTTTTTGAGAGTAAATTAATGTAAGACCAAATACTTACGATGTCGGGATAGTATCACAGGTTTTTCCTGGTTTTCCCTTGTGATTTACTATGAGGTCTCTGACGCGAGAATTTTACTGTCGTTGCATTTGGTTGTCTTTTTAAAGACATATCACATGCTATAATTTTTTATGACGGATATTCTTGAGTTAGGGTTAATTTCATGTAATCGAATGAACTATCTTTCAGTAAGTCGTCCCAGGAACGCAACTCATAAATATTGGCAATATCATTTTAAAGTCTTCTACTTTAAAATGTATAATATATGTCTGAATTGCCAATATAAATGAGTGAGATTAAATAAATTATTAGAAGAATTTTTTTTGCTTAGCAACAACACTTTAGTTTATTTTAGTAATATTTTGTATTTTGACAACGGCACCCGATTTGGGCGTCGAAACGTTAATAAAATTATTTTTTTCATTTTAATTGTGGCTTATTTCCCATATAAATAATTAATCATAAAAATGCCACAAGGAAATAGCTTCAGAACAACATAGTTAGTGAAAAAATTATCACACTTATTAACTGAATTAATAATTTGCAATTATAAAAATAACAGTTATCCAAGAACATTCAAAACCCATCTCTTTAAATTAATGATGACATTTTCAAGTAGAATGACATTCTAGTAATGTTTACATATCCATACCAGTGTGAATTTTACTACACGTAATTTGCCGTGTAAAGACAGAAAAAGTAGGGATACACGTAAAATATTTGCGAATTATGTACCCATAGCCTTAATAGCAAGCTGAAAATTTGTTAATAGCTTAACACTGTCTAGTGGGACAAACGTTGATGTACGGGAGCACTGGAACAGGGTAAGTTTTAATTGTGGAACAGGTTACAGGTTTCGAACGTCAGACTACGAAAATGTCACATGTATTTTGTCGGACAGAACTTCCAATCGATTTGTTACCCTTTCATTAAACTCTCATGCAAAAATCAAACTGCTATCTTGCTATCTATGACCAACATAATTCCTGACATTTGATATGTTCTACGTGTCGGACTTACTAAAAGGCCTAACATATTTGTCGGACAAACATTTTTTCATATCTTGTATAAATTTTGCTATTGAATGAACTTAAAAACAACCTGCTAGTTTGCACAATCATAAACGTATCAGGATGACAAGTTCCACAACCACAATTAAAATCACGTTCCACAATTAAAACTTTAACTAAACTATTAACACATTTTCAGCTTGCTGTTAATAAACTTTTTTTTGTACGCGGGATCTAGGCCTTAGATGTAGAAAAATTTTTAGTTTCATTATTTAGGTATAAAAACGGCTGGAGTAAAGTGATCAGTCATGTCAGTATGAAAAACGATAGGAGTAATTTAAATTAGCTTGAGTTTTTATATGTTGATTTATATTTAATGTTTATTAAAAACTTTTGATATAATGTGTGTTTTTATTGGGAGGGGGCCCGCATTCCAACTGAAACCAGGGCCCGCTGATCTATCAGTACGCTACTGGCTAGAACTACAGATATACGACGAAAATGCAGGGTGGAGAACATTAATAACTGGCTAAGAAATAGAAACAGAGAAGTAGAATGGAATGGCCACATAAGCCGAATGACAACAAATAGGGTAGTAAGGACGGCTCCCCAATAGGAAGACGATCAGTGGGAAAACCACGAAAACGATGGAACGACAAATTACTGGAGACACATTAAAAAAACAGACACATGCTAAAAATAATTACTGAAAATCTCCCCCTATAAAACAAAATTGACCTCACTTTTCGAATTTTTATTTATGGGAATGCAACAATATGTATAGATTTAACTAAAACAAACAGTAAAATTATCAACTAATAACAAACTGTGTGTTTATAATAATGGTTACATTTTAATATACAAGAAACAGCTTCTGCGTCTATAAATAACCCATTGCAGTTATGTATGATTGAATTCAACCTCAACACTTGCTTTTTGACTGTAAAAATGGGTTACATCATCTCCATATGCGACCGTACAAACACATTACACAATACTTGTCAGTTGTCATGAACTTTATTGCAGCTAACTTATCAGTCCAAAAAAACGGCAATTAATTAAAGCAGCAATTAAATGTGTGTCGGCGACATGATTTGATCTCCTCGTAGATCCATCCTCAAGGAATGCTTTAATATGCATCGTCGTTATTTTATATTGTCGTGGTTTTTTATGCTAATCATCCAGGAAACCGCTTTATATTTAAATTTACAGAAGTGTGTAAGATGTTGGTGATTATGTGGGTGACTACTTCTGTTCCAATTAGTACACTAATACTTTTTAATCATTACTTTCTGTTAAATGAGGCGGCTACTATAAATAGTTGATTACGAGGAGGAGAAGGTCATAAGAATTCTGATGAACTTATTATATATATCTACACTTTATATTTATCCAGTCCATTCAATCTAATGTCTTATAATAATTGGCGATTTTCTTTTATAGAACTTATCTTTTTTATTTACACCACCACTATTATTATTCTCTTTACTATATTTTTATCCGTCCTGTGCAATCAACCTAAATCAATGTTAGTCCTATGTCCTATCATCGGACTAGGCAATGAAGGAAGAATGAAACAATGAAAAAAAAAAAGAACGTGTGTGTACTTTGTACGCACGTAAGAAGTTATACTTCTATTATATGATTTAAACGAAATTAATATACTTTTTATTTATATTTTGTTTAAATATTAAACTAATTTATACTTACTACTTCTCAAACATTTTTATTAGAACAGTGCCAAAAATTAAAATAATAAAAGAATAAAACACACACAAACACATTAAACAAGCCACAAATGATGTCTGAACATTAATTGTCGAAAATTTTTTTAACTAAATACGTATTTTCTGAAAATACAATTATATAATAAATATACTTACAATCATAAAATGTATTAAAAACAACAAAAAAGAAAGTTTCTATTGGGACTCGAACCAGCGCTGATAAGAGCGGTTGGTATTGGAATTCATTCGCCTTCTCCGCTTAGCCACGGACACTATGTGTCATTATTTACGAAGATCGACTAACTAAACGGATTAAACTTGTGATATTTTGATATTTTGAAAATTGATCAAATTATTTTAATTTTAAATTGAAATGATTTAGAATTGAAAAAATACAACAAAACATAGAGTAAAAAAAATATTATGTGAATATTGATAGAAATTTTGATGGTAATCAAATTATATAAATAAAAGTATTACATACTATGTATTTTGGCAGACCAAATAGGTAGGTTTATACCCATGATACATTAACAATTATTACGTACCTGTTGCTTTTAAAAACTATTTAAAAGTCACTACAATATTATAAACCTTTTTGTTTCTGTCCTCACAACAATAAAACTAATATATTATACATTTGTTTACCTTTACCTTTACCTCCAAACCACAGCTGCCATATCGGATAATTTTTGACATGTCATTTGAACATCCAATCAGAACAAAGTTATAATGCGCATGCGCCGGGCTGATAGGTTTTAACATATAAAAAAATCACCCTCTATCGCCGGTAAAGAAGTATAACTTCAAAAAAATAAGAAATCAGGTACATACTTGGAATATTAGAAAAAAAAAAGAATGTGTGTGTACTTTGTACGCACGTAAGAAGTTATACTTCTATTATATGATTTCAACGAAATTAATATACTTTAAACAGTCTATTTATATTTTATTTAAATATTAAACTAATTTTAATACTTACTACTTCTCAAAATTTTTTATTAAAACAGTGCCAAAAATTAAAATAATAAAAGAATAAAACACACACAAACACATTGAAAAATGCCACAAATGATTTCTGAACAATGTAGGAATTTTTTTAACTAAATACGTATTTTCTGAAAAAAAAAATTATTTAATAAATAAACTTACAATCATAAAATGTATAAAAAAAATAAAAGTTTCCATTGGGGTTCGAACCCGCTTAGGGAGCGTTCAAGTATTACGCAACGCGATTTTTGAAGATTTTTGAAGATTTTTGAAGATTTTTGACCCCCCCCCCCCCCAACCTGCGTTACGTAATACTTGAACGGTCCCTTATTAGCGCAGTTAGTATTGAAATTCATTCACCTTAAACTTTTACCCACGGAGACTATGTGTCATCATGTGCGAAGATCAACTAACTAAACGGATTAAACTTTTGACGGTTCTGAATTTAACCAAATTATTTTGATTTTGAATTGAAATTATTTAGAATTGAAAGAAATATGAGAATACAACAAAACATACAGTAAGAAAACAATATATTAGCTGAATATTGATAGAAATTTTGATGCTAATCAAATTACAGTTGAGTCCGCGAGTCTTTACCCGTGCGTCATTAATACCTGGTGAGATAAAACACATACTTTTTATTTAGCATCATTCTCTTGCACGCATGAAATTAATGACAAACCAGCTGCCGCCTGTTATTTAAGTAAAAGCACATGTTATTTTTATGAACGATTAAGACTCAGTGTATTGAAAAGAGATAGGTACAAAGAAAGACGATTGGGGATGTCTTCACATATTTTAAGTACAATTTCTGGCGTTTTGGTTTGTTTACTTTTGTGGCTGTCAGTTTGTTGAATTTGTTGCTGTTATTTTGTCGAGTTTTTGCATTTTGAAGTTTTTTATAGTATACAAACAGTTGTTTTCACAATTGGAGCTAGACATTTTGTGATAAGTTTATATTATTTTAAGATAAATTTTGACGACCTACAAAGCTAACCTCATTGTTGACACAGTTGAATGCTTGTGTTTAAGGTTCCGCCAAAGTGAATAAAATAACAAAAAGAAAATATGTTATTGAATTTTTTTATAAATTGTTTATTTATGTATTAATCAATGGTAATAAAATAATTTATTAAGCTACTTCAAATGTAGCTGTAATGATGCACCAAAATTTTAAAGCAAAACTTAAATTTGACATTCTATTTATTTGATAACGTCAAATTTTATAATAACCCGTGATCGGAATAATATCCATTTGCCGTTGCGTTCAGTAAATTTCCGACTTATTTCTATGCTTTAAATGATGACGCACGGGTAAAGACTCGTGGACTCAACTGTATGTAAATCAAAGCATTACATACTATTTTGGTAGGTTCTTTCTAAATTTTCCAAATAGGTAGGTCCTACTTATGAAATGTTTCATTAGGATACTGAAACATTTACAATTATTACATACCTGTCGCTTTTAAAAACTATTTAAAAAGTCACTACAATATTATAAACTTGCATTTTTCTCTGCCATCACAACAATAAAAACTAATATACACAACATTAATTTGTTTATCCAAAATCTCCATATTGAACAATTATTGACAGATGATTTTAACACCCAATCAGATCCCGTATAACGTTTATACCATACTGTCTGTGTGCGCATGCGCGCAGAATTATGAAATTTTACTCTCAATCCCGCCTAAAGAAGTGTAACTTCAAAAACAAGAAATTGGGTACTTGGACTATAATAGAAGGGTACGCAGCAAATAATAAAAGGACCCGTAATCAGGAGACAACGATATGAAATGATAAGAATGATAATACAAGGAAAGTTAAGATGGAAAAAAGAGTATAGGAAGAAGGAGAGTATCATGGTTAAAAAATTTAAGCGACTCGACTGGTTTAAATTCCATAGAACTGGCAGTTCCATAGGACTCTTCAGAGCAGCAAGAGATAGAGTGAAGATAGTGATGAAGATATCCAACCTCTGATTGGGAGACGGCATTTAAAGAAGAAGAATGGGAGGAAATAACCATTTTTCTAATGAGTTGCTTTAAAATACTAAGAAATGACGAAATATAATAAACAAATAACATAAAAGATAACAAAATGTTAAAATACTAACCAATAAAAACGACATAACGAACAATAGTGAATAAGAAAACAGATATGAAACACACAAAGTAGCTGAAGTAATAATAAAACTACAGTATAAGAAAACTAAACAGATAAAATTCGTGACTAGAAGGAGACTCGATAACCATTAACCCTAGAAGGACCAAGGAGGGTTAAAAAGTATCCACAACATTGCATTACATCCGATTTTCTAAATACCTTTGTTCCTAAAATTTTTAAATAATTAGTAGTTGTCACCGTAGTACTGCCCTATTAGATGGCATAATCAGAATTTCTATAATTTAATTCATTTCCTCATAGTTTTATAAAAAGTTGACAGTGCACTATAAATAATCCCCTTAAATACCTTCAACACCATCCCAAAATGGAAAGAGACGATATCATTCATGTGTCAAATTAGCAAAATCTAAAAGAAAAAAGGACAATAAGTGGGCAAAAACAACCATAGTTTGTTCAAAATACAAGTATGTATGCGGTAAGCACAGCAAGAAGTCAAAAATGTTTCTGTATCCTACAGTGATGCCAATTCCACTGAAGCCGAATACTCTGGGTAAATTATAAATTCGTATCTTTCAAGTGTTCCATTAACGTCTAGGAATAATAAAAAGTGTTATTTTTAAATTATTTTAAATAAAGAAGCACGTTTCTGATTAATTTATGTGTGGACATTTATTGGCCCTCCTTGGTCCTCGCTGTTTCTACTGTGAAGATAGCGACAAAGTAACAGCAAACATAATGAAAGACATGGCAATAGAAGTATAACTTAAGATAAATTGCATTGAATGAAGTTTGTTTTTGAAAAGTGGAAATTGTAAATTTTCAAAATAAGGGACCGTTCAAGTATTACGTAACGCAGGTTGGGGGGGGGGTCAAAAATCTTCAAAAATAGCGTTACGTAATACTTGAACGCTCCCTAACCCCCCTGTACATTAAATGTTCAATAATGAATAAAAAATAACCTAATTTCTTAAGATCACACTTGGAAAAATAACTACAATGCCAGACAATTAGAATGTCAGTTAACAACTGCTTACAAGCTTTTAACAAAAAGTAAACATTGAAAATGTATGCTTTAAAAGCGACGAACGAGAATTACAAGACCACACCGTTCAATAAATAAAACTATGACAGAAACCATATGTACCCTGTCCCTAAAAGGCGGTACAACACACAATATATAGCCAAAACCATCGGATTTTTGGCTGGCTTTCGCAATTAACAGTTTTTCAGTGAATCAGTCAGAGGAATCAGCTGAGTCGTCTGAAGGCTAAATACCTCTGGCAGTGGCAGGCACTCTCGAGTCTCGACCACAAGAAATACGAAGAGAGAGAGAGTTCACGTAACAACTGGCGAGACGAGTTGACTACATAAATCAACGGACTGCGTTGCCTTTGGTTACCTGCCTCTCTGTCTCGTAATTCTGTAACACACTCGACCTCTCCGTTCTGCTGTTCGTTTATCACTGCATTTAATCGTTTTTTTATAATATAACTGTTTTATTCTTGAACTATATAATGAACAATAAAAAGAATTACGCCATAAAACAAAATACACATCGCTCATACGGAAGAAAAATGGCACAACGCAAAAAATGCATAAATCGAGTTATCTTGTTAAATTGACTCCAAATATTATATACCTTCATAAAGAAAAATGTCACATATATGTTTACTTTAAACTCCGAAAGATGACGGTAGCGTCATTATTGTTTTTGCGGTAAAATAAATACTTTTATTCCGGAACAATCACTTGTCAGTTATGATCTGACATTCGACGTGAACTTATCGTTATTTATCACAAAAACCGTTGTATTTCGAGAAGTGTCCTAGGTATTTTTCGTTAATTTTAAAATAAAAGTGACATAACTCAAAATTTTGTCATTTCGTCATTTTTAATTTATAAATTTTAGCAGTTACCGTTTTAAACTTACAGTTAAATTAAGATCTAAAAAATCCCCTAAAAAAATTGTTTTTTGAGTTGGAACACTTTTCTTCCGGATGAGCGACATAGTTTCAAAAGTTATGCATCACCTAAAATTCTGCTCATTTTCATAAATGATTTTTTCGTGAACAGATTAACGGATTCCGCTAACTTTTGTTTTTTATTATTTTAGGGTTGGGCAATTTTTACTTTTTACGCACACTTCTTTTTTGTATTTATATGGGGTGGAAGAAAAGAAATGTATTTATTATGTTTGAAGTTTGAGACACCCTGTAGGGAGGACAAGGTACGAGTGTGAGTATGAATCGAAATCGTATTGTAGTCTTAGGGGCTATCCATTAATCACGTGAGGCTCGAAAGGGGGGGAGGGGTCCATAAACAATCACGAAACATCATAAGGGGGGAGAGGGGGTGTAGTAATATATCACGTGTATTTATTTTTTCGTCAAACGTGTACAAAAATCGAAAGCGGCATTGGTGTGACTGATAAAAAAATCCATTTCTCCTTAATATAATACACCCCAACAACACATTAATTTTCTTTCCTTTCACCCAAATTTCTATAAATAGTTTTATTATATTGGATGTATGTTATACGTGGGATACTCTTCATGGTAATAATTATCTTAAATGCTTTAAGATAAGAAGGGACCCTTATTGTTTTCTTTTGAATGTATACCATGTGTGTCCACTAGGAATACTGACCCTACCGCCTTTATTTATGGGTTTTTAAAATTTTAGTATTTTCTGATGAATTGGTAAAATCGTGTCCCTGTGAGTTATTCTGTTGTTTTGGCATTGAATACATGCGTAAACAGAATTGCTAGGTCCGCTTTTAAATCTTCAGTAGTTTTGCTTTCAAAAAACAGTATATTTTTTTAGGCCATGTAATACATATCAGGATATGATACTCTGGAAATATAATATAATAATATAATATTATATACAAGGTGGTTTATCTTATTCGCCTCGGTCTCTATAAAAAACGACTTAATATATAAAAAAAATTTCTTCACAAAATATACTGGGTCATTAGCACTACAATCTAAAAATAATGTGACTTATACAATACAGGGTGCTCCAAAAAAGAGTGATATATCAAAGTTATATTTTTTTATGGAACACCCTATATTTGATGACACTTTTGAATTGCCCTTAAAAAAAGCTGTACTTTTATAAGGGTTCCCTATATACCTAAATACAGGGCTTTTTGATTTATGTATCTCGATTTTTATAAAATTAAGGTTTCAGAAAAAAATAAATATAAGTATACGAATCTAAGAATCGGAGACAAATTTTTTCTTGGATCTTAACAATATAGAATATTTAGAATATATTACATACATACATAATCGATGTTCCTCTTATACCGGAAGGTGTCGAGAGATTAAACATATATGTTTATTGTTAAGAAATGTTATACAGTTGGTGAAAATATTAGATTATTCTATTAACAAATTCAATATTTTAGCTCATGTATCAATACTTCAAGTATTGCCCATGCCATACACAACTTTGTCAGGCATGATCTAGATGCAAATTTATCTTTACAAATGCACCTTGCAGAAGCGCGTTCAATCACCCGTGTTGAGCTGCCCCCCCCCCCCACTTGCAAAAATCAAAAACCAAATAGCCCTGATTTATGAGCTATTTATGAGCTCTCATATTCCGCAAACTAAAAATTTTGAGCTCGTTCCACTGAGCAGGAATTTGATACTTTATAGTCAGCCCCCCCCCCCCCCACTACTTAAAAATAGGAATATTGAAGCGGTTTTTGCGGCACAATTACGAGCTATTTATGAGCTCTTGAAATTACATAGTTTCGATTTTTGAGCTCATCCCCTTCACCCCCAAACAACCCTTTAATTGAATTAACTTAAGAGAAAAATGCTGAGATAACTTAAAATATATCGTATTGCGGATATAATTTATATAGCTTATATACTCTAAGAATAAACTATTAAATCACGTGCATTTCGATTATTGAGCTACAACCCCTTCGCAAGAAAACCACCCTATCTTCCCGGCTTAAGAGAAAGTTGTACTTAAAATGCATTAAACTAATTATTTGGCGACAACATATCATTGAATAATTTATAAGCTTCCAAATTACGCGCATTTAGATCAGTAAATTGCAATTTATTTTGTATAGTGCAGTCACTGAAAGTAAAAATCAACGATTACCTTCAATTTCGGTGAACCTTTATCGATTTTCACGAAAATTGGTGAGTGGTTAGAGGATACGTCAAAAAACAAAGGTGACATAATACTACCTTGCGCCTTTACCCTGAGGGTGCATACCGCCCCTTCTCGGGGGTGAAAATTATTTCATAAAAAATAACTCCACAAATTAATAAAAGAACAAATTAAAAGTAAAATTTATTATATACAGTTAATAAAATAAGTCAATACTTTTTAAGTTATTAAAGATTAAAGATTTTAATTATTCGTGAAAAAAATGCATGTTATGAAGCGATTTTTCGTAAATCACTGAAAAACTGTAAATTTTTACAATAAAGTTAATATTAGTTTAATTCGTATAGCTTATATTCTAAGAATAAACTCTTAAATCACGCGCCTTTCGATTATAGAGCTACAACCCCTTCGCAAGAAAACCACCCCATATTTCCGGCTTAAGAGAGAGTTTTACTTAAAATAATTTAAATTAATTATTTGGCGAATACATATCGTTTAATAATTTATGAGCTTGCAAAATATACGCATCTCAATTATTGAATTGCCATTTTCTTTCTATAGTGCAGTCACTGAAGGTAAAAATCAACTATGACCTTCGATTTCGGTAAATCTCCATTAATTTTCACGAATTAACAATAACAATTTGAGGTTTTAACCTGGGGTATATGTCACCCCTTCTCGGGGGTGAAAATTACTTTATTAAAAATAACCCCACAAATCGAGAGAGGGACAAATTGTAAGCAAAATTTGTTATATAATGTGATTAAAATAAATCAATACTTTTTGAGTTATTAAAGATCAAATATTTTAATTTTTGTGAAAGAAAATGCTTTAAAGCGATTTTTCATAAATAACTCAAAAACTGTAAGTTTTTACAAAAAAGTGTTTATCACTAAAATTGAAGCTAATAAAAAATATAATAAATTGCTTACTTGAAAACCCTTTAATGTTAATTTAAAGTTAGTTATTGGTAATTAAATGTATATTTTTTTATGTGACTCTTAAAATCTAAGGATTCAAGCTTAAATAACGGGAAAGAGATGCATTTTATAACACTTAGGTACTAAATACTTGTCAAAGTACTTAGAAATACCTATCAAAAATGAGCTCTAGAAAAAGTTAATAGCATCAAAATCCGCTCACCAATTTTCGTGAAAATGAATGGAGATTTACCGAAATCGAAGGTCATAGTTGATTTTTACCTTCAGTGACTGCACTATAGAAAGAAAATGGCAATTCAATAATTGAGATGCGTATATTTAGCGAGCTCATAAATTATTAAACGATATATAGTCGCCAAATAATTAATTTAAATTATTTTAAGTACAACTCTCTCTTAAGCCGGGAATATGGGATGATTTTCTTGCGAAGGGGTTGTAGCTCAATAATCGAAAGGCGCGTGATTTAAGAGTTTATTCTTAGAATATAAGCTATACGAATAAAACTACTATTAACTTTTTTGTAAAAACTTACAGTTTTTCAGTGATTTACGAAAAACCGCTTCAAAGCATGCATTTTTTTCACGAATAATTAAACTTTTTGATCTTTAATAACTTAAAAAGTATTGACTTATTTTAATAACTTTATATAATAAATTTTGCTTATAATTTGTTCTTTCATAGATTTGTGCAGTTATTTTTTATACAATAATTTTCACCCCCGAGAAGGGGCGGTATCCACCCTCAGGGTAAAGGCGCAAGGTGGTACCATGTCCCCTTTGTTTCTTGAGGTATCCTCTAACCACTGACCAATTTTCGTAAAAATCGATAAAGGTTCACCGAAATTGAAGGTAATCATTGATTTTTACTTTCAGTGACTGCACTATACAAAATAAATTGCAATTTACTGATTTGAATGCGCGTAATTTGGAACCTTATAAATTATTAAATGATATGTAGTCGCCAAATAATTAATTTAATGCATTTCAAGTACAACTTTCTCTTAAGCCGGGAAGATAGGGTGGTTTTCTTGCGAAGGGGTTGTAGCTCAATAATCGAAATACACGTGATTTAATAGTTTATTCTTAGAGTATATACGCTATAGGAATTATATCCGCAATACGATATATTTTAAGTTTTCTCAGCATTTTTCTCGTACGTTAAATCAATTAAAGGGTTGTTTGGGGGTGAAGGGGATGAGCTCAAAAATCGAAACTATATAATTTCAAGAGCTCATAAATAGCTCGTAATTCTGCCGCAAAAACCGATTCATTATTCCTATTTTTAAGTAGTGGGGGGGGGGGGCTGACTCAGCCCCCCCACTAAAGTATCAAATTCCTGCTCAGTGGAACGAGCTCAAAATTTTTAGTTTGCGGAATATGAGAGCTCATAAATAGCTCATAAATCAGGGCTATTTGTTTTTTGATTTTTGTAAGTGGGGGGGGGGCAGCTCAACACGGGTCGTTCAATCTCGTCTAGAGAAGAATATCGCCTTTAATTTGGAAATTATCTGGACTCATACTTCCGCATGATCCTTATGTAACCCATTTGGATGAACAAGGGAGAACAAAAGATCATGACCTTGAGAAAAGAACTTTCAGAAGGCTGGTGAAGTTCGAACTCGTTAGAACTCGAAAGGAATACGTTCCATTCTTTCGGAACGCTTCCTTATACCTCCTATATACTCCAAAGCCTCAAGAGCATGATGGCAAGACGTTTATGTCTACCTTCAAACGTTATTATTGTAGTCTTTAATTTTTTATAATAAAATTAGATGATACTTATGCGTGTATTTTGTAAATACCTATTAAAAAAATAGATTTTCTGTAGACACTAAAAAATACACGTGATATAGGAGGTAGGGAGGGGGGTAATCTTAAACCTCACCACGTATCACCAAGGGGGGGTTAAAAAATGCCAAAAAAAATATCACGTGATTAATGGACGGCCCCTTATGTTTTGTGAACATTTTGTTTTTTGAAGGTCCCTGATATATTTAGAAACAAAGAAAATAGACGCTTTTACTCTTGTAAAACATGAGAGAAACATTTTAAAGAATTTATTTTTATAAGTTATTTAAACTTTTTTTTTAATAAATGTAGCGATAACTCCGAAATTATGGCATTTAGGTATAGGGAATATAACATAAAAAATAATCAACATTTCTTGAGGACTTCCAAACGTAAAAAATATACAGGACGTTCCATTTGAAATAAGAAAGTTCATTAGATTTTCAGAAAAACGGAAGATTACAATAATGTAATTAGGTACCACTATAATATCGGCCGCATTAGATGAACCTAAAATCTATAAAAATCGTTCTAGCCTTTTTCGACAAATTACCGTGTTTCCATACTTTATCGCTACTCTGTATAACGTTCCTCATTTGAATTTTTAGTGTAATGATTAGTGATAACTTTTTTTTAGTCTATAAACATATTGAAAAAATGTGTTTTTATTGAATTTTCTCTATTAGTTGTTTACGAAAATGTTTATTCGTGAACTCCCCGTATAATAATTACAAACTTTATGATAGGACGTACTGAATTTTGAAATGATATCTATCAATTACAAAAATTAACTGAATATTAGAAAAATATATTATATCTATTGTGATAACCCTCAAAAAGATTGCCGCCTAATTGATATCGTTCTGTGCCTTAATTGAGCAACAGAAGAATGTTTTAATAAAACAAATGATGCAATATATCTCTGTGGTTAATTTTCCATTCACCGTTCAAATGCCCGTTAAATAATTTTTCTCAAAACAATTAATATTAATACTAACACTTGTCTAATGCATTTAATATTCTTTACTTTATGGCTGGGAACGAAACATACAAAAACTGTATATTGTTCTATAATTGCTTCCTTATGCCATTTCATTATTTACAAGGACAAAATCATTTTGAGAATAAAGAGACCTGGTCGTGGTCAAACGACGTTCAAGAAAAAATAAAAGAGAAGAGAAAATTTTATAAACAGTGGCAAGCAAGTAACTCAAACACAGATCATTAAAACTAAACGGTCACCAAAAAGGAAGCGAAAGTAGCAGTAGCAAAAGCTAAAGCAGAAGCTATACAAATCTATACGATCAACTTGATACCAGGGAAGGAGAAACCAAGATATAAAAAATAGCCAATGTATCGTTATCATCACATTGATGGTGTTACAAGTCTTCGTGAGTCTTTGTCGCATTTACTTCCATGTTTGTCGGTCCTTTCTCACTATTTACCATTGTTTTACTTCCATCTTTCCAGATCTTCTCTGATTGCGTCTTTCCATCTTTTTCTAGACCGACTTACAGACCTTCTCCCATCTAGTCTTTTCCATTTTCTAGATTTAGATTATACATATGTATCTGAGATGAAGATAATAAACTTTTGTTTCACGGAAAGGATGTGAAAAAAAGATGGAAAAGTAATTTGACAGTTTATTAAACGGAAAATTTGACATAAAACAAGTTGAGTTACACAAATAAAAACAAGAAAGTGGTTCAAGCAGTTCAAAAAATTTAAGAAAGTCAAAGCAGTCGGACCAGCAGCATTAGGGGAGACAGGAACAAGTTGGCTAACAGGTTTATTTAATGGAATTGTGGAAGTGGGACAAATGCCAAGACGAGTGGAGAACTAGAATATTAGAAACAAGGAAGATATATACAGCAATGTACACACTACGGGACCATAAAAATACTTGGGACACACCATGAAAATATGGGGGAGAGAAATTGATAGACGGATATGTGAGGACACCGAAATATCCGATAATCAGGGCGCTTTATGCAAGGCAGATTAATAACAGATACATTTTTGATAAGACACTTAACACAATAACACAAAAATACAAGAATAAAGAAACAAAAGCTAGTAAAGGTGTAGTAGAGACTGGACCCTGGAACTTGAAATACCGTTGACTAAATATTAAGTAGTGTCGAATTATTTTAGTTTAAAAAACTTTATTTTATAAGCTTTAAACAACCTTCAGCCAATCAGTAGACCAACCTATATTCCCGAGGACACTGATAAGAATCAATATCACGATGGAGAGGAAATCCTCCTCCAACATTTATCTCGTTCGAAAGCACCTACAAAATAAGTATTATCGCATGTTTGCAAAGTGCGATAATATAATGAACAAAATGTAGCATCTCTTTGTTACAAAATAAAAGCACCAGTTGCCATAGGCGGGTACGGAAGGGGGCCAAGGACGGCTTGATTTGTTGAAAATTTCATTTTTTGCTTTGGTTATTATCTTTAACACAGATTTTACATGAAAAGGGTACAATTTTTGTACGAAATAGCCTCTAAAAGATGTAAAAAGTTTTGATTTTTACATAGCTCGTCAAAATTCGTCATAATATACTTTAGCTTTAGCCTAAAAATATTTCTCACTTTCTGCCATAACTTTATTTGATAATACACTCTTTCCAAGATGAACCACAAATCAATTTATTAAAAAACATTACAAATTTAAAACACTTTGGACGCGTTTCGGCCCAACACGAGCCATCATCAGCAACAACAGGTAACAACAAACCTACAATACATTTGTTGATTAAAACAAGTGAAAAATTAGGAAAGACAACGCCCAGCTCAGTCTAAAAAGCTACCAAACAGGAAGATGAAAGAATTAGTCGGCTCAGTGTAGTTAAAACATGCCACAAACATCAACATTTTTAAAATTATACTACTTCACATGTTGTCTCCTGTTTTCTAAACACGTGAGAGTGTATTATTATTCCTAGACCACATTTTATACTATCTATAAGATAATTCGGGTCAAACCAACGCAACGATAGAGGAGAAAGCCTGGTTGGTTATCTTTTTCAGAATAACTTATTCCAAATGAACAGAGTCTTCCACAGAAAAACAATAAAGAGGATGGACTTGGTAAAGCCGGGATATCAAAATTAAAAACGAAATAGACTATATAATTAGCACAAAAGAGAAATCAATCGTCCATGATGTGATTGTCCTAAACAAATTCTATATAGGTAGTGATCACCGAATGATACGCGCCAAAGTTAAAATATATCTAAATAAGGAAATACAATTACTGAGAAAAAAATCAAATAAACACTTAAACAACACAGAGGCATCAAAATATTAAAATTAAATACAAGGACAGCTCCAACTGAATATATAAATTTAATATTTTCAATGAATCCATTACCCAAGCTCTCTGAGAAATCCAAAACAAACATGTACAAAAATAAAGAATTAAGAGAAATTCAGAAAGATGTACAAAAAGCAATCAGAAAAGATTTGAGAAAATATAATAACAAAAAAATCCAACAAACAATACATACAGGCAAATAAAAGTTTGAAGCTTGAAGCTACTGAAGAAAATTAAAAACTGGAAAGAGTCAAATAACCAAATTAAAAAACAAACGGGACTATGTTGTTAAATACCGTGGAAGATTTCTGTCAAGAACTATACAGTAGTAGACAGAACACCGAAATAAAGATAAAAGAGGCAACGGAAAAACTAAAAAAACCATATTAAATCTGGTTCTAAAAGTATGGTTCCGAACTAATGCCGGATATAACGCTTAGTGAAATCAGACAAGCAATGCATAAGATGAAAAAAAAAATTAATCACCATTAGATGATGGACTACATAGTTGTTATCGAATACCTCAAGAACGGGGGCGAGACCCTTATCCTCAAAATACAACATCTTTTTAATTTATGCTTATAGACCAGGGCGGATCTGTTTTTAGGTGGATGTGAGAGGTGGCATTCAGATTTTTGCGGATAAAGTTAGGTGATAACTTCATTAATAACATAATTGATTTATGCTCCTTCTCAAATATGCCCGGAACATTAATAAAAAAAATAAAATATTTAAATATTTTAAAAAATTTCGTTTTTTTTTTCTACTTTTTTTGCTTATAACTTTAAAACGATTCATTTAGGAACAAAGTCGTATAGGAATAAAACAAAGACAATTAAATTTTCTATCAGATGCGATTGGTTAAAAATGTCTTAATTTATCATCCTTGCTGCAAAATAGCAATAAATATAAAATAAGGGGGCAAGACAAGCCTGTCCTTATTCAATGGTTTTCCATCACTTAGGTTAAACTTGGGACCTTCCTAATTCGCTTAAAAAAATTTTGTAATGTGCTTAAACCGTACACCAAATTTCATTAAAATTGACTTACTAGATTTTGAATAATAATTTTGGAATCCAAACTTTTTTAAAAAATTATAATTTTTTAAAATCTTGCACAACAAAAACTAGAACATACAAAGATTTGTCAATTTTTTTACATATAAAGAAGCACTCCACCTACCTAATGCACTTTACAGAATTGAAATCGGATTGTTTAAGCAGCCTCAGCAATGTTTTAAAATTATAAACAATTTTTTGTGAAGGCTTGTGCTGGCAAATAAAGCCTATTTCGCGATGGGCCACATATTCAAATCGCGAGATGTACACCGGAAAACAAAACTCCGGGTATATAAAACAATAATCAGGCCCATAGTAAGTTATGGCTGCGAAACATGGGTGGTGACACAGAAATCTGCCAATGCATTAGATGTGTTTGAAAGAAAAATATTACGTAGTATAATGGGCTCAATAAGTGAAAATAACAACTGGCGAATAAGTATAATAGAGAAATATACGAGCAATATAGCGAACCAACTCTAGCACAATACACTAAACTGCAGAGATTACGGTGGGCAGGGCACGTGGTCCGCATGCATAAGAATAGAACACCCAGAAAATTGCTAAATGCAAGAATGCAGTGAAAAAGACCTGTTGGAAGACCTAAAAAGAGATGGGAAGACGAAGTCGATGAGGATGCCAGGAACTTCCTGGGAACGCGTTCATGGAAAAGAACAGAGGTAGATCGAAATGATTGGAGAAGCTTATTGAAGGAGGCCAAGGCTCGATTTGGGCTGTAGTGCCATTGGATGGATGGATGGAAACAATTTTTTGGCTTATAAACAAATTAGTCCTGTGGCCAGGAGGGGGTGCTACGGACTCCTTCATTTAGATGGACTTACCCAAGATTTTTATGTATTTTTTGACCCGTAGAACACGATTTTTTTTGGGTAACAGTTGATCCGGATGTCGATAAGATTGTTATAAACAAAGAACTTGAGGAATTACATAACATCGATTTTTCGCAAAATAAAACATTTTTTTGTATTTCTTGGGTAATTCTAAGCAAAAATTGTTCGTACAAGTTTTTTCGTAGGATGCATTGCATAGTTCTCGAGATAAACGCAGTGGAACTTTCAAAAATTCGAAAAATTGCAATTTTTGAACGGAAATAACTTTTGATTAAAAAATAAAATAGCAATTCTGCTGACAGCATTTAAAAGTATAAGTCAAATTATACCGGTTTTAATTATTTGCATTGCTAAAAATTAATTTTTTTATTATTAAACAAAGCTATTTGTTTATAAGCCAAAAAATTGTTTCTAAGCTTAAAACATTGCTGAGGCCCCTTAAATAATCCGATTTTAATTCTGTAAAGTGTATTAGATAGGTAGAGCACCTCTTTATATGCAAAAAAATTAGACAACTTCTAAATGGTCTTCTACTTTTTGTTCAGAAAGATTTTAAAAAATTTGAACTTTTTTAAAAACATTTAGATTGCAAATTTATTATGCAAAATCTATTAGGTCGATTTTAATGAAATTTGGTACACAGTTTAAGTATGTTACAAATAATTTCCTAAGCGAATTATTAAGGTTCTAAGTGCCACCAAAGTGGTTAAAAACATTGAATAACAACAGGCGTATTTTGCCCCCTTATTTTGTATTTATTGCTATATTGCAGAAAAGGTAATACGTTTAGACATGTTTGACCCGTCGTATATCATACAAAATTCAATTATCTTTATTGTATTTCTGTACGACTTTGTTCCAAAACGAATCGTTTTAAAGTTATAAGCAAAGAAAGCAGAAAAAAATCGACGTTTTTCGAAATTTTTAAATATTTTAATTTCTTTATTAATGTTCCGGGCATATTTGAGAAGAAGCACAAGTCAATTATTATTACTGAAGGTGTCACCTAACTTTATCTGCAAAAATCCGAATGACACCTCTCAAATCCAAAAATAGACGTTTTTTCACAGATCCTTACTGGTCTATTACAAGAAAAGTCAATCTTGTCTAAATGGAATAAGGCTGTAACGATTCTCCTACATAAAAATGAGATAAAACTGACGTAAAAAATATCAACACATTAGCCTGTTACGCCATATGTACAGAACAACCTCTTCACAAGAATCATAACAACGAAATAGGATAAAAAACTAGATCTGTACCAAAGCCAAGAGCAAGCAGGATTTCGATCAAAGTTTGGCACCGACGACCACCTGAAGGCGACAAAATAACTCATTGAATACAACGGAGTTCTGATATTAGTGTTTATAGATTAAATTAAAAAAGGCGGTCAAGAACTCATAAGTAAAATCCATCAATTAATAGAAAAGGCCTGGCAAAAAGAAATAATGCCGAAAGAATGGTGTAGTAGTATTATTGTACCAATACACAGGAAAGGAAAAAAGGAGTCATGGATGAACTACAGAGGAATCTCACTAATCAGCACTACGTACAAAATATTGGCTTCTTTTCTTCTTATGGTGCCTATCCGTTACGGATGTTGGACACTAACATGGCTATTCTGACTTTGTTGACTGCTGCCCTGAAAAGTCCGGTAGTGGTTAAGTTAAACCATTTTCGCAGGTTATGCAGCCAGGATATTCTTCTTCGCCCTGGACCTCTTTTCCCATGCACTTTACCTTGAAATATGGTCCGAATACTGATATTGATATTGGCTTCGGTATTATTAAAAAGATACCACACGCGGAAGATATAGTTAGTGACTACCAGTGTGGTTTCAGGCCTGGAAGATCGACTATTGATCAAATATTTACAATAAGACAAATGCTTGAAAAATATTGGGAGTATAATCAGGACGTGCATCAGATCTTTATAGATTTCAAACAGGCTTATGCTTTAATTAATCGTGCAACACTATTGAAGGCAATGGCCGAGCTCGGCGTACCCAAGCCCAAGAAACTAACTGCGGTAACACAAATGTGTGTAAGTAACTCCTTTGAACAAGTTAGAATAGGAAGGGGAAATATCAAATTCCTTCTGCTTAAATTCTGGACTGAGACACGGAGATCCGTTGTCCCCATTGTTGTTTAACCGGGCCTTAGAATATGTCATGCGGAAAATTTAGCCAAAAATCAAACCAGACATAACTGCTCGGGGAGCAACAATAATTATACTCGCCTTTGCCGATAACGTAGATGCAGTGGCACAATCAACATTAGAAGTTACGGAATATTTTCTCGAGCTTTGAAGAAGCTGCATTAAACATCGGTCTCAAAATAACTGAAGCAAACCAAAATACATGGTCGCCTCAAAACAAGAACGACGGCGAATAAGACAAAATATTACTATAAACGATCAAAACTGCGAAGTGGTTAAAGAATTTAAATATCTAGGAGCAACAATCACAAATGACAACAAAATAGAGCGAGAAGTTGAAACGCGAATAATGGCAGGAAACAGATCTTTCTTTGGAATGCAACATCTAATGAAGTCAAAACTTCTTTCACGAGTTGTAAAAATCCAGATATATTAAGACCATAATACGACCAGCAGTCACGTATGGAAGCAAAACGTGGACGCTAACAAAAAGAGAAGTAAATAAATTGTTGGTGTGGGAACGTAAAATCCGTCGATTGATATATTATGGCCCTTGTAGAGACAGCGTGACAAAGGAATGGAGGCGCAGATACAATAAAGCTAGAGTCTCTGTTCGGAAAGGAAAATCTAGTCAGATATATAAAGGCCCATAGACTCAGATGGACAGGACATGTGATACGCAATAACGGCAATAGCCTTATAAACAATGTGTCCTGGAAAAGGCTGGAAGGTCTGTAGGAGGGCCTAGAAAGAGGTGGAAAAATGCAGTCAAAGAATATCTGAAGAAAATGGGAGTGAGACAATGGGAATTAGTGGCACAGGACCGACAAACATGGAAGACAATAGTATACGCGGCAAAAACTCACGAAGAGTTGTAACGCCATTGATGATGTTTATAGATTTCCACAAAACGTTTGACTCGGTAGAACTAGATAATGTAATTGAAGAATTAAATAAAACTGGCATTGATAGCCGATATTCCTGATTAGTATACAATATTTATAGAATCGCGACAAACTTAATAAAGTTACACGAAAACAGTAACGAAATAAAAATTCAAAGAGGTGTTAGACAGGGTGACACACTATCACCAAAGCTTTTTATAACTGCCCTAGAACGTGCCTTTAAAACCTTTGATTGGGATCATAAAGTGTCGAAGGGGAAATATTCCACCACCTGAGTTATGCTGACATAGTTCTGATAGGAGATGACCTAAGTATGCGAAATCAATACCATGTTAGAAGAACTGGAAAGAGCCTGCAGCGAAATCGGATTAAGAGTAAGTACATATCCCCAAATTAAAATACATGACGAACCTCGTGCCCAGTAACAATTTAAAAATTCAGAAAGACGAAGTAGAACTTGATGATAAATAAATATACTTTGGACACGAAATTAGAATAGGCAAGAAAAACCAACATATTTAAAGATCTGTGAAAAGTCTTCGTTCGAAGAAAATAGTAAAAAAGGGCACAATGATAGCGTTAACAATAAAAGATCACAAACCTACGAAACAACCAGGGTTACAGATGTTGAAGAAAGAGCTTACAGATTGAAATGGGGATATGCTGACTACGTGGTAGGGATGAAGGATGGAAGGTGGACATGCAGATGCAAGTTAGCCGAATGGAGACCAAGAACAGATAAACGAAACAGAGGAAGACCACCTACACGATGGGAAGATGATCTGCCAAAGATAACGAAAAATTGGATCCATATTGCACAATACCCTGTACTTTGGATACAAACAGGAGAGGCTGATGTTCTGCAGTGGACTTAAAACGGACTGGTGATGATAAATTAAAACAGACTGGTGATGATAATAAGATGGTGAAATATTTTTCACTGAATATTATTTTTTAGGAAATTTTCGGAAAACGATTTCCGAAATACTTTAACCTTCGGATGACCAAGGGGGTAAATTTTGACACCAATGTATGTTTTTATTTAATAAATTCAAAAATATTTTCAATTTTAAACTCATCATTTTTTTATTTAACTTTAATATCATTCTAGATACCCTCATATTTTGTAATAAAAAAATTCCCTATATTTTACGAAAAAAATTTTTTTTTCTGGATTTGGGGTCAAAGATGAACTCCCTTGGCCTTCCATGTTCCAATTTTATATTAAGTAAATACCGTCTATTATGTGGAATTGTTTGTAAGAAACATTCTAATATTGAACAAAACTTGTTTGTTAAACCTGTGGCGACGTAAATTAGTGTATAAATCACAATGTCTAGTTCTAGGTTCAGAATGACGATTCCTGTTTTGGTTCAGTTGTGATTGAAATATGTTTTACTAATGTTTATTCATCATTTATTGATAGAATACTAATATTAAAATTACGAATACATTATTTTATTTCTTAAAACAACTTATTTCTTTCGTCAATTGTCATTTTTACTTGGGGTCATTTTTTACCCCCGTTGGTCATCCACGTAACAAAAAAGGGTCGGTCATCGGAAGGTTAAAGTTTCTTGCTAAATAAGTATGAAACTTCTGTATCTTTGCGTAGAAAAAAAAGTAAAGAAACAACCCTAATTATAATCGATAAAACAGACTGCATCAATGCACCAATAAGAGAATACAATACTAATTATTCTCATTCACATCTTAAGATGATAACATTTTTCATTCATTTTTTTTGCAAAAACCTACTCAGTTTATGATTTTTTCTATAAAATCATCAATTATCTTTCAATATTTAATAATAAATTATTACGAACCCTACACTAACACGAAGATTTCACAGTAAGTTATTAATTTGATGTATAATTATAGGATTGCGGAGATCTAACACAGCGTTTCTTTGATCTTATAGCGAAACGAATGGAGAATTGTATTAAACAAATCTGTTTGAAGAACAATATGAGAAACACCATAGTTAAAGTCTTTGTAATTATCGATGCACAGAGTAATGCCACAATGTTTAAAATAACCACATATTTGGTGTATATCATAAAAAGCATCAATGCGTAGTGTTTGCTAATGTTATAGCAATAGTATCTAGCAAGAAGGAAACAGGAAATTTACACAATATTAGTTTGAAATTGTTTGACGTTTCGATTTCCACTTCGGAAATCGTTATCAAAATACAATACATTAATAAATTGTCAATATGAATGAATCAGATAAATTATTAAAATAATTTTTTTACCAAGCAACAAAAACAAAATTTGTTTAACTTATTAATGCTTTGTATTTTAATAACGATTTCCGATGTGAAAATCGAAACGTCAAATAAATTTAATTTTAAACTTAAATTATGGCTTATTCCCAAATACATAATATAATAAATTATAAGATGCCACAAGGAAATATTTTCAGAACAATATTAATAAATTAAACAAAATTTTGTTTTTGTTAAACCGGAAGGGATACGGATAACTAAATAATTAGAAGAAAAATCCATAAAAAAAGAACTAAACAAGAATAACATAAAACAAAATACTTGTAATGCACAGTCCAAAAATATGTAAGAGGAAAGTATTTCACAATACAAACAAATAATAATACATATGGATTTGAGGAACTTGACGAGGTTCGAATATCTGGAAACCAAATATAGAAGAAGAAACCCAAAATAGACAAATAAAAGCGAACAAGTATTTTCATGCATTAAAGAGGTTCATAAGAAATAAATGCATATCAAGAGGTACCAAATTAAGAATATACAGAACGGTTATTAGGCCTTCAGTAACTTATGCATCAGACACATGGACATTAAATATTAAGAAACAGGAAGTGGTGCAGATACGGCAACGAAAAATAGTAAAATGGGGAACGGCGATTAAATCAGGAAGACAATTGAAGATCTGATAGAGGAAGATACCCTTCCTCTAAGAAGAAGCAGCAATGTGGTCGAATCAGTGTGAACGGTCAACAAATAGAAAGAGTAAGAACGTACACCTACCTGGTACGAACGTCAATGAAAATTCGGACCACTCTCTAGAAATCAAATGTACGATAGGGAAAGCAAGATCTTAATTTAAAAAAATTCAAAAAAGCTATTGAAATGTCATGATTTATCAATACCCATAAAAATCAGGTTAATGTCATGATACATCTTTCCTATACGTATACGTTTCCGTAGTTGAGTCGTGAAATCTCACAGAGGCGCCACCTGTAAGAAAATTTGAGGCTTTCGAAATGTGGCTTTATCGTCGAATCCTGAAAATATCTTATACCAATCACGTTACTACTACTAATCAGGGTGTTTTGTTGGGAATACAAATAGAAAAAGAGCTGATAACCACAATAAAAACAGCCAAAACCGAATATCTTGGTCACATCATGAGCAACGGCGAGAAATATGGACCGCTGCAACTAATTTTACAGAGAAGAGTACAAGTAGAAGGAAAATGAAAACCAGGAAGACGAACGATTTCTTAACTGAAAAATCTAAGTATGTAGTTGAACACAATAACTACAAATCTTTTCAGAGTAGCAGGGTGCAAAGTACAGATTGCCATGATGGTCGCCAACATCCGAAATGGATAGACACTTCAAGAAGAAGAACATAGGACAAAATAGCAGTTTTTAGCACGATACATGAAAGTAATCATGAGAGCGTTAAATCTGCATTTGCCCCGTGTATAATGCGATTTTTTTATAACTCGCCAGTAACATCAAAAGTTTTAACAATTTTTCCGTAAAAAAGAAAAATAAATGGAATATCAAGAAACAATCAGAAAAGTAGGGAACGTTAACAAAAATAAGAAAAGAAAGTGTCAAAGTTTGGTCAAAATTTAGCAAAATCATTTTTTACATCCGCCAGCGGGATAGAAATAGATTTTACCCCAAGGAATATGCGTCAAATTATGATAATTCATGCCAGTTATAGAAAAAAAAATATTTTTGTATGGTATCTATAACAGAATGGGCCAAAGAAAACAGTCCACCCCGATATTTGGCAGTATTTATTAGATTTTAAGGAAATGACGAAACAGGTTGATTTTTATACGTCGATACATACATCTGTCATTTGTCAACCCCCTCTGTTCCACTTTCCCTACCCCTTATTTTTAAATAGGGAATAGGGGTCGTAGCTAGCTCCTTTGAAAGGATGTTCAATTCTCTATTCAGTAATATAAACAATAACATAATTATTTATACAGGGTGTCCAAAAACGATTTTTTAATTTAAATTATTTGACACAAAAAGAAGAATTTAGGTATGTAATTTATTTAATTCAAAATACATTCTACTGCTGTTACAAAACAAAAAACCATGTTTTTTAATAAATAAACATTGCTTTTCTCTTAATTTCAATGTTCAAGCTGCCACAAATCTGCCTCTTGGTAGGTTGAATATTTAATATAAGCAACAAACAATGTTTATTTATCAAATAAAGATTTTTTCCGTTTTCTGTCAGCAGAAGAATGTATTTTGAGTTAAATAAATTACATACATTCTTCTTTTTGTGTCAATTAATTTAATTCAAAATCATTTTTCTTGGACACCCTGTGTAAATAATTATGTCAATGTTAATATTACTAAATAGAGAATTGAATACCCTTTCAAATGAGCTAGCGCACGACCCCTATTCCCTATTAAAAAATAAGGGGTGGGGGAAGTGGAAAGGAGGGGGTTGATAAATGACAAATGTATGTACCGTAAAAATGTGTCCCCTTGGATCAAAAATTGACCTGTTTCGTCATTTTCTTAAAATCTAATAAATACTGCCAAATATCGAGGTGGACTGTTTTTTTTGGCCCACTCTGTATATTATGTATAGGTAATAATATTTAGTATAATATAAAATTTGTAATAAATGTGATCATTTATAAATAAGGAATTTTACAGATTAAAGAAACACAACTAAAAAAATAACATTCTACACATGTAAAAAAACTATTCGAAGAAAATATCGATACTATCAAGGGGATAGGTGCAAAATTTTTGTCCAATGCAATTTAAATGCATTCATTTTTTGGGAATCGTGAGAAAACTAATAATAATGTTTTACAAATATAAACGCAGAATGAAAGATTGCATTATTACCGAAAGCCGAAAGTCCCTGAAAACTTCTATAATGTTTATTTTAATAAGTTAGAGGGGTGAAAAAAGAGAAAATTTAGTGTGATTTTTAATTTCTAATATTTTATTCAAAAGAAACTTTTTGTTTATTCTTAGGGACTTTCGACCCTCGGTAATAATCTAATCTTTCATTCTGCATTTAAATTTTTCAAAAATATTTATTAGTTTTCTCAGGATTCGAAAAAAAATGAATGCATTTAAATAGCATTGGACGATGATATTGCGCCTACCCCCTTAAATTATTCAATAATTTGTTAAAAGATTAAATAAATATCGTGAAAAGCGCGGGAATTAATTAATACTCCTTATGAAAGCGTTTTTCGCAGAAAGAATTTGATATAATGATTAAAAAAGTCAAATCAATGTAAATAATTAATAAAGAAACTATTTTTGGTAGGGTAAAAACTTTTAACGAATTTTTGCGAATAAATATGTTCTATAAAAGCTTTTCCAAAAAAAATGTCATCACATTCGTGTAATTTATTGGCAAAAATGCAAATTTTTGGTAGAAAATCTGACTCATTTTAAGAATTTATTCGAAGAAAAATCAATACTATCAATATTACTTAAATTACTCAAGAATATCAAATAAAGAATATTCAAGAATACAAATTAAATGAATATCATGTGAAAAGCTCTGGGACTAATAAAGCTCCTTTTAAAATCTTTCTTTCGCAGAAAGCAATTGATATAATGATTAAACCAATCAAAGTAATGTAAATAAATTAATAAACAAAATATTTTTTGTGGGCTAAAAACTACGAACGAAATTTGGCGGACAAATATTTTCTATAAACGCTTTTCCAAACAAATGTGTAATTTTCTGGCCAGAATGCAAATTTTGTCAGGTAGAAAATCTGACACATTTATAAGAGATTATCCGAAGAAAATATCAATACTATCAACATTAGTTAAATTATTCAAGAATATGTTAACAAATTAAATAAATATCATGTGAAAAGCTCTGGGACTAATAAAGCTCTTCGCGGAAAACATTTGATATAATGATAACAATCAAAGTAATGTAAATAAATCAATAAATAAAAAAATTTTGGTAGGGTAAAAGTTTTTAAAGAGTTTTTGCGAATAAATATGTTCTATAAAGGCTTTTACAAAAAAAATATATATCGTATCGTGTAATTTTCTGACAAAAATGCAAAATTATTGTAAATAATTAAAAAAAACTATTTTTGGTATTGTTAAAACTTTTAACGAAATTTGGCGCACAAAAAATATTTTCTTCAAAAGCTTTTCAAAAGAAATTTAGATATCTGATATCGTGTAATTTTCTGGCAAAAATACAAATTTTATCAGGTAGAAAATCTGACACATTTATAAGAAACTATTTGAAGAAAATATCAATATTATAAGCATTACTTAAATTATTTAAGAATATGTTATAAAATTTAATAAATATCATGTGAAAAGCTCTGGGACTAATAAAGCTCCTTTTGAAATCGATCTTTTCGCAGCAAGCAGTTAACTCGAAAAAAAAAATAATTTTATTAACGTTTCGACATCCACATCGGATGTCGTTGTCAAAATACAAAATATTAATTTGGCGGACAAATATTTTCGATAAAAGCTTTTCCAAAAAAATATATCTAATACCGTGTAATTTTCTGTAAAAAATGCAAATTTTGTCAGGTAGAAAAAAAAAGAAAAACTTACCTTTCTATTCGCGTTCACTATCGTCACGAGCAAAAGAACTAGTAGGGCTGTCGCCCGGCACAAGCCAGGCCGCAGCGTCATGGCAACTAGCTCCATGTTTCTTAGCCGGCGTTGCGGATGATGTCCTCCCCACTAAGCCGCCTTAAAGCTCTCGCAAAGCCTCCGCGAGACCGGCGTCCTTTTCTCGAATACCTCCCCCGGGCTGCACCCTATTAACCCCAGATTTTAACACGATAATCACACATCATCAGGGTATAATTTGACCAAATTTGGACGCCGGGGGTCAAGCGGTTGGCCGGCAAAAGAGGCTTAAGTGCGATTCGGCCGCTCTCGCGCAGTTCGCTGAAAATGTAGAAGTGGGCTTTGAATCATTGACTGAAAGTAAGTTCTTCTGTGGTCCTCAGTAACGCGCGAGTCCGCGTTTGTTCAATACACAAAGGTAGTGTTAGTGGTATTCCCCTCTACGGGGATAAGAGGACGAAATGATCGGCCATGGACTGGGGTATGTCACCAAAGTTATTTTTTTTACTACTAAAAAATATTAAAAAAATCATTTTTTGATCCAATCTTTCATGTGGCTCATAAACAATTCTATTTTTATTACAAAATGTGAACTTGCTCATATGTGGAAGTTTTTAATTCCAAAAGAATGACATAATAGTATTAGATTCTTGGTAGAAAATTCTTAAAGTGCGTAAAGCCTTACAAAAGGTATTTAAAAAATAATTTTGGTCTTTACTACTCACAGTTGTTGATGAGCTATTTAATTGAAATTTTCTTCGTTAATTTAATTTTATAAAACTAGAAGACTATTGATAAAGAAAAATGTTTTTTCTCGCTTTTTAATGTGTTGTTTTTCTTTTTATGACAAAAGGTATAGACGAACGAAACATTCTAAAATCTTAACACATAAAAATAAAAATCAAAAATGTGCAATCAAACAAAAAATAACTGAAAATTGTATGCATTGAATTATAAAAATTATTGCTTGAAACAAAACCATATTTTGCTATATAATACATTTTGCCTTTTGTGTGTACTGATCAATTCAACATTCCACATGATTTTGGTGTTTCGTTTTTTCAACATTCTAGACAAATATTTCTGCCAAATTATCTTCTTTATGTGTCGTTTATTAAAAAACTATTGGAAACTAATGTCCGTCATTAGATATTTCTATTTTGCCAAAGGTGTGTTTGCTTCATTTCGTTTTTCTCATCACGCACCGTAAAAATGCATATTTTTTCATCATCGGCATCAACTTCTTTTTATTTGTGTGGTTTCAGCTCATCATTTTACTCACGTTTCAGCGTCGAATTGTTTATTTTAAAGTTTCTGTAACTTTTTGTGCAAATTGTTTCCAATTTTGCTGGTCTGCATGAATTGCTCCCATTTTTTCAGTCGTTCTTCCCCGTTTTTGTCACATTTTGTTTATTCTGTTTATTAATTTTTCGTTAGTCTGTCTTTTTTCTTTCTTCTGTACTCTTTGCTACTATTATTCTTTTAATTAAGTTGTTTTGCTTTTCTCCATTAGATGTCCATACGTCCATACCTGCTTCCTCAATTTTTTTTGCGTAATAATTGTTTATTTATCTAGAATTTATGTATCTATCCATTTTGGTCTTTCCAGATATCCCTCTAGGGCATTTCATATCTATCATTTTTGTGTTGTGTTTATTGTTAACTGCCCATGATTCACTCACATGTATAATAGAAGAACATTATATTGTGTTAAAAACTGAAAAGGTTTAATTTCATGTATTTACTTAGTTCATAATCATATTATGTTTCTACTATCTCAAATTCTTCCTCTTTGATTTCGATTGTTCTTTGTTGCTATTTTTTTTCTTATTTTGTTTATATACTTCTATTTCTTGTGAGGCATCAGGATTCAGCAAATCGGAATTTTCCACTAAGTCTCCATCTTGTTTAAAAAGGTCGTTGGGTATGTAGGTGGCCCTTTCGTTGTCCAGCTCAGTTTTCTTTTAGTCTACTTGCCTTTTTTGTATTGTGTTGATTTTTTGATTCGTGGTCTTTCCTCTGATAGTCTTCTTATTGGTGAACCATGTCTCGTGGTTTTTACTACTATATGTTTTCATTCGACTTCTATGATCGCCGATTTAACTCAACGTATGTCGTATATCTGTACTTTTAGCTCTGTCCCATAGTGCCTTATCACCGATTTTCCTAAAGATTTTCCTCTCTGCTGTTTCTACCATTCTTCTTGTCCTCTCTGTGTCATGTGTCAGGTCGTGTTTCTGCCGATTACGTCATTATTAGTCTGATTACTGTTTTGTAAATTTTGCCTTTCATTTTTTTCCCGATATTTTTATTTCTCAATATTGTTTCACTCAGGCAATATGCGGCCCTCTTTGCTATATTCACTTGACTCCCACTTTGGTTTCGAACTTTCCGTAGCTGGATAGTGCGATTCCTAGATATTTAAACTCCAATCACTGGTTCTATTAACCAACCCTCGCTACCTATAACCACGCATTTTTTTTTTGTAGGGAAATTAACATTTAACATGTTAATGTAACATTTAACATTTAATATATTCTGGTGGGTATACTAAATTAGTACAGTATACGTCAGTGGCGGCCCGTGAGGTAGTGCCATAGAGCCATGGCACTACCTTGCTAACTATGCAGAAACATATTTTTTATCTTAAAAACATTTTAATGCCTGTTTATTTTTTTTGTGAATATTTCTCTT
Source organism: Diabrotica virgifera virgifera (assembly GCF_917563875.1). Lineage (NCBI taxonomy): Eukaryota > Metazoa > Arthropoda > Insecta > Coleoptera > Chrysomelidae > Diabrotica > Diabrotica virgifera. The sequence continues at coordinate 12,041,037 of NC_065443.1, read as the reverse complement.
TATTTTTATAAATTATATCAAATCTGGCAACTGTGTAGCGCAATGCAAATCTACCGACTCTGGCCACCCACAGCTGACCGGATAAAGGATGAAAATCATAAAAATCCCAGTGCCGAACGGCATAGTGGCTCGTGAGAAAAGAGAAAGATTGTATGAGCATCCTGTGTAAGTGACAGAGAGAGAGCGGTATTGCACTTTTAACATACGTTTAAATTGGAGTCTCCGTGCCAGGCTCGAAATCTCGAAAAGGAAGTTAGTGGATCTTAAGATACAATGTTTTAGATCTACATATTTCTAGTTTCTTTACGCGTTCGCTTGACGCTATTGTGTTTATTGTCTACTACTGTATTGTATATTTGTGTTTATACTCTACTATATTTTTTAAGGGTCTAGGACGTTTCATCGCCGCCGTTTCGATGCCGCCAGTTCGATGCCGATGCCGGCCGATTCATCGCCAGTCAATTAATCGCTATCTGATAGATTTCTGAATTTTCGACAATTACAATTATTAGTTATTTTTAGTATTAATTAGGAATTCTAGGAAATGCGAGATATGACGGCGATGAAATGGACTGGCGATGAACCGGCGGCATCGAAACGGCCGGCGATGAACCGGCGGCATCGAAACGTCCCATTCCGATTTTTTAATTTGTAATTATTAGTTAGTGCGTTGTGATCGTGGGTGTCGTAGGTATAAAAATAATATTTTGATTATTTTCTACGTTTAATTTATTTATTGACAATGAATCAAATTAGTATATTAAAAAACTCTTTTGGTGGTTTTTCGTTAGAAAAAAAACTACAAATTAAAGAACTCGGTCGGCCTTTACCCGATTTAAAAATTGAAAAACAAAGTGGAAATGGACAAAAACTTCGCTGTCGTAAGTTTAATAAAATTATTTATGATAAAAATAGCTGGTTGTGTGGTTGCGAACAAACTAATAAACTCTTCTGTTTTGTATGCGTTTTGTTTGGAGGTGACGAGACTTGGTCAAACAAAGGCACCGATGATCTTGTACATATATGGGAGAAATTGAAATCCCATGAAAAATCTAAAGTGCACATGAATAACGTTTTTAGCTTTTCAATGCTTGGTAAGTTAAATATAAAAACCCAATTAAATTCAGCTTATCGTGATACTCTAATTAGACATAATGAACAGGTAGATAAGAATCGATATTTTTTTTTATTTATATTTTATATCCTTTTTGACCATATCGTAAAACCGCCACAAAAAATTTAGGCAGCTGCCCGGATTCTGGCACTACCTTCCTAAAGTTATACGAGCCGCCACTGGTATACGCTATAAATCATCTTCGCTTTGAGAGATTAGTATTGCATCGTCTGCATAACAGACTATTTTAAGTTGATTTTCTCCCTTTTGGTATCCTTTTTTAGTTCTTACTTCTTTATTACTTCATCCATGATTAGGTTCAACAATAGAGGACTCAGGGAATCCCAATGTCTTATCCTTTAATTCCCTGTAGGCCTCCTTTATCCCTTTTCAATGTTTATTCCTCCGTTTGTTGTCACTTCTAGTGTTGGTGGGTTACTATCATCACTTTTAGCAAATAGGGATCAAAAGTAGGCTGCCCAGTTTTCCTTCGGAATGTGTATCTTTTTTATCAGTTTCTTTATTTTTCTTTGTCGTCTGATCTCTGATTTCTTTTCTTTCTTTTATTTCTGATTCGTCTATAGTGATTTTATGACTGTTGTGTTTGTTGTGTTCTATATTCTAAAAAGATTTCTTCTTTTGTTATCATTTTATCTTCACTTGTGTCACTGGTGTTAACGTTTGGGTTCTGTAAATTATATTTTATGTAAATAAAATCAACAAATTATTCAACAATATTATTCTATACAGGGTGTTTCATTGGGAAAGTAATATACGTTAACTGTAGAAAGAGGACACTTAGGCGGTCTCAAAAATACCATACTTAATGGGTCTTACTCCATTAATAACAGAGATACTGGGTGTTTTATCTATTTTGCCATTTTCTTATTTGGTTCATAACTTTTTAACCACACTGTATATTTATTTTATATTTGGCATGCAAATATCCTTTAAGGTGTACAATAAATTAATTTATTTACAAATATAAAAAATCCAGGCCCGGATTAAAAAATATTAGAAAAATTTTCCGACCCAAAAACAACCCTCTACATTAAATTTTTTTAAAAGTGATTTTTTGGTTGAAAAGAGAATGAAAAACTAAATTTACTGGTATACTTTAAATTTTCGGCAAAATGGTTTTTCTGGTCAAATTTTGAATTTGAATTCTGAAATTATGTGAATTGCGAGGGCTCTAAGTAAAAAAAAATTAAATACAACTTACACCTTGTTAACCGCACTGTATATTTATTTTATATTTAACAGGCGAATATTCTTTTAGGTGTCTAATCAATTATTTTATTTACAATTATAAAAAATCCAGGTCTGGATTAAAAAATATTGTAAAAATTTTCCGACCCCAAAAAACACCCTGTATATTAAATTTTTTTAAAATGGATTTTTTTGTTAAAAAGAGGATGAAAAACTAAATCTAGTGGTATACTTTGAATTTTCGGCAAAATGATTTTTCTGGTCAAACTTTGAATTTGAATTCTGAAATTATGTATGTGAATTGCGAGAGCTCTAAGTAGAAAAAAATTAAATACAACTTACAACTTGTTAACCGCATTGTATATTTATTTTATATTTAACACGCTAATATTCTTTTACTTGTCCAATCAATTATTTTATTTACAATTATAAAAATCCAGGTCTGGATTAAAAAATATTGTAAAAATGTTCCGACCCAAAAGAACACCCTGTATATTAATTTTTTTTAAATGGATTTTGCATTTGAAAAGAGGATGAAAAACTAAATTTAGTGGTATACTTTGAATTTTCGGCAAAATCATTTTTCTGATAAAATTTTGAATTTGAATTCTGAAATTATGTCAATTGCGAGTGCTCTAAGTAGAAACAATTAAAATGCGACTTAATTTTAATTAATACCATTATTTAATCTAAATTGGTAAAATGTTAAAACATTTCAGTGTTTTTTATTATCTGTGACAAATAGTTTATGGCGAATATTCATCTTTAAATAATGAATAAATAATAAATAGTCAATAAAGAATACATCACTTTAATCAACAAAGTATCTAAAAATTATAACAAAACAGAGAAAATGTGCAGCATAACTATTCAAAACTAAAGTACTTATTCAAAATTACTACCATCAGAAATTATTGTTATGTGTCAAAATGTTATTATTTTACCAATTTAGATTAAATAATGATATTAATTAAAATTAAATCATATTTTAATTTTTTTTTTACTTTGAGCTTCGCAATTCACATAATTTCAGAATTCAAATTCAAAGTTTTACAAGAAAAATTATTTTGCCGAAAATTCAAAGTATACCATTAAATTTAGTTTTCCATCCTCTTTTTAAATGCAAAATCCATTTAAAAAAAATTTAATATACAGGGTGTTTTTTTTGGGTCGGAACATTTATACAATATTTTTTAATCCGGACCTGGATTTTTTTATTTGTAAATAAATTAATTGATTGGACACCTAAAAGAATATTCGCGTGTTAAATATAAAATGAATATACAGTGCGGTTGACAAGTTGTAAACTGTGTTTCAATTTTTTTT